>NC_139555.1:97144657-97418723 GCF_965112155.1 Podarcis liolepis | reverse complement strand
AAAAAAACATTTGGAAGCACTTGGACTTAACACTAGACTACCTGTTGCTGGCAGAATTGTGATGAGAACAAGGTGAGGAAAAGAGTGGGAAATGCTAACCAAAGAAAGCAATGAGGAACACCCTTGCCTTGAGAATGACCCCTCTATTTCACCCGCCCCATCCTGCAGAAATGTGTATTTATTTTCCAGAGGCCAGGCACAAGGCCAGTTATCTCTCTCTCTCTCTCTCTCTCTCTCTCTCTCTCTCACACACACACACACACACACACACACAGACAGACATGCAGAATATGGATCATGCACAAGGTCAGTTGGTTCACACAGCCAAAGAACAAGTCGTTGGACATTGCTAGCCCCACCTGGGTATGCCAAGGAATTAATGTGGGTCCTTCTATTTGGGTGCTGGAGGCAGAATACCGCAACTCCATTCACCATGCACAGAAAGTACCGCCAGGAGTCAACATTCCATGTTTTATTTTAAGATGCAGTTTAGAACTCTGATTGCACAGGGCTCCGGTTTGTTCAGTAAGGCTATATGAGAACACCCCAAAAACATGGGAAGTCAGAAAAGGCCTCATGGCAACAGGGAAGGAGATGAAGGCACAGCCTTGCAGGCCCTTTTGTACTTGTGTGGTGCCTTCACACAAGTAACAACTAAAGAAACTCCCCCCCCCCGCTTCCTTCTAAAATCCCTAAGCCGATGGCTGACCTCAAGATATGCTGTACATGCAAAGAAATGCTAAGGAAGTAGACTATCCACAATTCACCAGTGTAATAGCACAATGCAGGCTCTTGCATGACACATTTCAGGAGCACTGCATGGTGTTGCAAGCTTATACAGAAATTCAATTTACAGTGGTACCTTGGGTTACATACCCTTCAGGTTACAGACACTTCAGGTTACAGACTCCGCTAACCCAGAAATAGTGTGTCAGGTTAAGAACTTTGCTTCAGGATGAGAACAGAAATCGTGCTCCGGCAATGCGGCAGCAGCAGGAGGCCCCATTAGCTAAAGTGGTGCTTCAGGTTAAGAACAGTTTCAGGTTAAGAACGAACCTCCGGAACGGATTAAGTACTTAACCCGAGGTACCATTGTATTAGGGCTGGAGTCTTAATTAGCGTGTGCAGTTTTCCAGTTCTCTAAATCAGGGGTAGGTCACAGGTAGCCTTCCAAGGTTTTCTGCGATGGCCTGTGCATTTACTGCTACCCTGTAGACTCACCCGTGGACCATTGGTCTAGGGCAGTGTTTCCCAACCACTGTTCCGTGGCACACTAGTGTGCCGCGAGATGTTGCCTGGTGTGCCGCGGGAAAAATTAAAAAATTCGAAAGATTTTTTTTTTTAAAGTCAAATTTTCGATTGGGGCGCCGTCACTAGAGATGACCCCTGGGGTTCCCTCCCTCCCTCCCGCTCTGCGCCTCCCTCCTCCTCCTCCTCCTCCGGGGAGGCCCTTCCTGGCTCTCGGCCAAGGCTTGGCGGCTGCCACTCACTCACTCGCTCGCCCACCCGTCCCTCCATCCCTGCACCCGGCCTCTCCCCCTCTGTCCCCGGCGTGGGGGCTGCCGGGATCCGTAGTCCCCTCGCCCTTGGGCTCCGCGCCTGCGCGGGGTGCGCGAACTACGTTTCCCAGCGTGGCCTGGCGGGCCGGGCGTTTTGTTTGAAGCGCTCTTCTCCCGGCCATGGAATGAGCGCAGCGGCGGAGGCCGGGTGGGCAGGGGCTCTTCCGCGCAGACCCCGCACAGCCTGCCTGCGCCCCCGCGGAGATCGGGCGGCAGGATGGAGCCCGGGGATCCCCGCGGAGGCGGAGCGGCGGAGGCGGAGGCTGCCCCCCCAGGTAGGGCTGCGTCGGGGGTTTTTTATTTTTGCAATGCTGCATCCGCGCCGGAGGGGACGCATCGGACCGCGGGGAGACCCCTTGGCGTGCGTGCAAGGCAATGCATGCGTGCAGGCGTTGCATGGAGTGCAGTGCAATGCAATGGCAACGCGGCGCCCTGCATGCATGCATGCAACTTCCACCGGCGCTCCGGACTTGGCAGGTGAGGGGGGTCCCCAGTGGGCGGCAGAGAGAGCCGGGAGGGCAAAGGGGAGCCGGGGGGAGCAGCACTGCTCCCCGAGCCGAGCCCGGGGGGAAACTTCGGCGTCGTTGCGCCGGGTGTTGGAAGCGGAGGCTGGCGGGGGCCCCTCACCTGCAAAACCTGGTCGCCTCTCATATATTTCGTGCATTGCATTAATCGCCCGCTTTCTCCTCCAAGGAGCTCCCGGGGGCGCGCGTGGTTCTCCCCGTGTTATCCTCGCAACAACAGCCCTGCGAGGTGGGTCAGGCGAGTGGCCCAAGGGAGCACCCAGGGATTGTCCTGGCCAGGTGGGGTGATTTGAACCCTGCTCTCTGCCCGGTCTTCATCCTCATTTAGCCCCCACATGTGCATGACTGTGCATGACCGAGGTTTTCCCCCCTCGTCTTGGCTATGGTGTGAGTCTGTGCTGTTAATTAATGGGGTTCTGCCTTCGGAGAAGATGAGCCAGCCCTCAAGGAGGTAATTATGTAATTTGCTAGCAATTCATGTCCCTCCCGGCATGACGCTGCGCGCTGACGTCACGGGGCTGTAATGGTGGTGTGCCTCGAGATTTTTTTCATGAAACAAGTGTGCCTTTGCCCAAAAAAGGTTGGGAAACACTGGTCTAGGGAAATGGTTGGTGTGATAGAGACTTTTTTTTTAACCAGGCCTTTTTAACCAGGCCTTTTGGTTGACATGATCAACATCCCATACCCTTTTAAAATGTGTCTCTTTTGGGGGGGATATTAATAATAATAATAATAATAATAATAATAATAATAATAATAATAATAATTTATTATTTATACCCCGCCCATCTGGCTGGGCCTCCCCAGCCACTCTGGGCGGCTTCCATAAAAACCAAAAATACAATAAAATATCACACGTTAAAAACTTCCCTGAACAGGGCTGCCTTAAGATGTCTCCTGAATGTCAGGTAGTTGTTTATCGCCTTGACATCTGCTGGAAGGGTGTTCCACAGGGCGGGCGCCACTACCGAGAAGGCCCTCTGCCTGGTTCCCTGTAGCTTTGCTTCTCGCAATGAGGGAACCGCCAGAAGGCCCTCGGCGCTGGACCCAAGCAATTGGGTTATTGCTTTTATTTTTATTTTATATACTGCGATCTTTTTATATGAACCGCCCTGAGACCTCCGGGTATAGGGCGGTATATAAATTCAATAAATAATAATAATAAATGATACATTGCCCTTCCCGGCTTTATGCCCTTCCCCATTACAGCTGCAAATTTCTATCTCAATCTACTTTCAGTAAATCGGCCTAAAGTCCTGCATGCAACAATCAAAATGCTGTACATGAGTGAGGAGACGGAGCTTGAGTTCAGTTCTCAGAAAAGAGTTGAAAATGACAGAAGTGGCTTTCTTATGTGTAGGCTGCTGCATTCCAACAGGCAAACCAGCTGTAGACATATCACAATGTAAACCAGCAATTCCATTGTAAATGGCTTACCTGCTCGGCAGTGGGTGGTTGCCATACACACTCCCGTAACAGCTAGCATAAGAGGATTGAGACAGCGTATCATAATCGGGAAGTCCCAGTGCAATCGGATTCCGCCAATTCCCAGAGGCATTTGTAGAAGATGCTAAAGCAGAGGGGGAAAGAAAATAATGCTAGCAGTGACTAACTTGCCTAAGGATTCAAGCATGATTTTTTTCTTCACATACTCGAAACACAGCCATTAGTTAGAGGCTGTTTTCAGACAGAGACAAATAAGCGGAAGACTGGAAGAATGTTTTTTATATTGTAAACCACCCTTTGGATGAAGGGTGGTACAGGAATTTAACAAGCAAAAATAATAAATAGTAGAACCTCAAACTGTGAGCAGTCGATGTACTGCTACCAGAAAAGTATAGTCAGCTATTGCAATGAGTTCACAGAAGTACCACATAGATTCACTGGTGAGAATAACATGCTCAGTCAACTTGATTAGGGCAATGCACCTCCTTTTTATCTACCTTTAGATTTTAATCCGATCAAGTTACAAAGCAAATCACAGAAAACAATTGCTCTGCTTTTTATCTTTCATTACTTAGTTCTGCTCTAATTCATAACTTAGAAAAACGATCATAACACTGTATTCCCTTAGATTCTCTATCTCCACCATACATCTTCCTGAATATTCTAGATTTAACTAAAGCGATACTTATTAATTTTTTATTTTAACATAAATTCAGTAACTCTGTTTTTATATATGGTAGGTTCTATTACAATAGTTGCATCTTTTTCTAATACACAAGTGCCCACATTTCTGTCATAAAATTACTTCCCCCTCCCCTCCCTCCCAAGTTGTGTGATGGTTTATCTATTATTAAGACTTTATGAGCTTTGTGTATTAAGACTGTTTCTTTCAACGGCCTAGGCAATTTTCAGTGTTGGGCAAGAAGTCCATGCACAGGTATCAACACATTTTGTATTTTTGTATATCCCCAAAGCACAGATACTGGTTGAAAACCCAATATAAACCTTAATATTTGTCTTATTCTCTTATGTACTTGTCCCTTTGTGCAGTAATTTTTGGATGTGTTTGCTGCCACCTTTTGTGGATAAAAATGTTTCATTAACTGCCTAGATCTTGCCACTATGAGAGGCAGGATGTTGAACTAGATGAGACATCTCTGAGCCAGTAGGCTTGTCCCCAGTTTCTTAACCTCCTGCACACTGTTGACACCCAATTACTTTGCAAACCAGCTTGACCATTCTTTCTCAAACCAGTTTAACAAGGCTTCTACAAATTATTTTAGCTCAATCCAGAGCTCTGTCGTTCTTACGCAGCACCGCATCTACTCTGACACTGAGAAACAATATTAAAGAAATGTTTCCCATTAAATGTTTTATGTAAATAATGAATAAGCAACAGTAGCTAGGATTGAATTTAAACACACACACACACACACACACACACACACACACACACACACACACGTGCTCGTGCACACAGATCATCTATTTGCACAAAGTAATTACAGAATGTGAGATTGGTCTAATACTCTGTCTTATGCAGTATTATGTATCTATTTACTATTCTCATTAAAAAAATTATAACCTGTCCTTTTCTTGTATTTAGGGTGGATTACGTAAAAGAAACTTCAATGAAATGCACTGGAAAACAGTAATAAAACCAGGGTAAGTGGGTGGACTCAACAGTTTAAAACAATACATACACCAGAAACTAAATATGTCTTAATCACCCATGAGCCTGTTCCATCCTGTTTGGCCTAGGCAGGCCTGTCTACAGGCATGGTGTAATAACAGAGGAAACCTTGCTCTTGTGGTTTCACCAACCTAACCTCTGGCACAGAGCAGCAAGGCCTCTCTCTAGGTGGTACCAGGGGCAAGGGAGGGTTACATGGGAGCAGGTGTTCCTCAAGGTACACAGGCGGTTCACTGCATTAAAGTTTTAGGCACCATGGCATGGACCTCCAGATCTACCTATTGATGAATGCAGCTCCTTTCAAACAAGTGCAGTATGTTCCCTACTACTCAATATTCAAGGCATCTGCTTTCTGCACCAGATACATTTCCAGGTAGTCTCAAACAAAGAAATACCAATATGAAGTTCAAAATTCTGAAGCCTCTCCATTTTGCACCAGTATTAAACAAGCTGTATTTATTTTTATATCCAGTTTTTTTTTTTAAAAAAAATATCCCAATAGTTATTCCTGCTTCCAAAAGCTGATCAACTGGATAATTCTTTCCCCCCGCAGCCTGTGCTGCTCATTGCACAAATCAACAGGGCAAGACTAGAAGCATTTGCTCCAGACGCACCAGCAATCTGAGTCTCTGGGCTTTATCTCTGCTACCTGATCCAAAGCCCTGTAAACGTGCCAACGAACACAGGGAGTTTTTATGTGAGCAGGCCTTCCTATTTACCAGAATGGAGGAGGCATTCATTGTGTGCGAAGAAAGAATTCAATTTAGATACGGATGTGTTAAGTTGTTACAGTCAGTGGGACCTTGGTTGTGTTGGTACACCTCATACACCCATGAGCAATTGCTGAGCTCCAGAGCCCACAATATGGGTGAAGCTGCAGAGGCACAAAATGGAGAGTTACCTGAAGAGAAAGATGATGCGCGGCTGCTTGGACAACAGGGGACCTGCAGTCCAGCAAAGCCCAGGCTCCTCTGTGACCCTCTGTCGGCGTCAAAGCCTGCCTGCAGGCCATGAGCCTGGTCTTTGTGCCCAGAGGCACGCTGGTACCAGCCGCGAAGATGCTCTGCTACTAAGGCCTTGTGAATGTTTTTGGTGATGTGTTCAGATTTCACGGACGGCTTCCGCGGCAGGCGAAGGGTGGCGTACGGGTTGTGCGGCACTCTCTCCATCTCGTCCTCGTGGAAAGACCTGAAATCCCGATAGCGGCGCTCGTGTCCATAGTGCGCCGACGAACGGTAGGAAGGGTTAACTGTGTACTGGCCCTCCGTGCCATTTTCATACACGTAGCCGCTATTGTAATACACATCGCACTCCGTGTAAGGGGCGTAGCCGGGAATGTAGCAAGTGACCGACGGCTGCTCCTGGCTTTTTGGGTAGCCGCCATTGCGGACGTCCTTCTGGGCAAGGTTTGGCATGCTTCCCGAATTCGCAGCAGAAATGTTCTGCTTCTTGGTCCATCTCCTGTTTCTTGTACGGTTGTCCAGAGTCTGGGTTGTATAGCAGGGGCTTGGGGTTGAGGTCACATAGTATTCCGCACTGGACTGGCTGGTGTAGGAAGACCCATCATCTAGGATTTCTGTACTGCTGCTTCTCGGAGATTTTGAAAGGGTGAACACTGGCTTTTCGCTGGCAGTCTCAGACAGCAGGTTGGTTTGGGACTCTAAGCTGCCCCTCCGCTGCCTGCAGTGCTGGGGGGATACATCCGGCCTGAGAAAGCAGAAAATTGCCTTTGTTACAAACATGGCATCTAGTTCTACCCAACAAATAGCATAGGGCAAAGCTACAATACTTTGAATTACAGGAAAGGTAGGCATTGGTTTTAAGTAAAAAAACACACGTAAGAACAATGAAACAAGCTCTCTATGGAGGCTGTGACGTCTTTTCCCGTGAAGTTTTTCATGGGAAGTCCAGGCAGGAATCTAACAGGAATATAAAATATCACAAATGTAATGGGAGGTTGGAATATTTCATGTTCCATGGTTGCAGTCCACTCCACAAGAGTGTCAAATATCTACGTGCTATGCTAGGATTTCATGTATCATTGTTGGCATTCATCTGTCTCGGGAGACAATGGAAGAGTGCAAACCTTGGAGAGTTACAGTGTCTGCTGCGGCTGTAGAGACTGATACGGTGTCACAGGGCTAACCAGTGTTTCCCAAACTTTTCAGTACTTCCTGCGACAACTTTTATCTGATTCAGAACATCTGTACTAGTCAAACATTTGTTGCAAAAAATAAAATAAAATAAAATGAAGGAAGATAAAGCAGCAAAGGAAGCTGAGCAGCATTTGAGTTCCGCTGAATAATTTCAAGCAAAGCTTGTAATTCCTTCAGTTTCAAGGATACTTAAGAATGTCTAACATTCCTCTGGATAACATCCATCAGGTTAGGGAAATCTGGGGAAGCTCCCTCAGCCTTCAAGAGATGTAGGAGCTTGGTTTACTGTTTTTGATTGAATGCAAATATATAGGGGACCAGCAATAACTTACTTCTAGGGGTAAGCAGCTTTTGGGAAATTTTAGGGAAGCTTTTAATGTTTAATAGGTTATTGTATTTTAATATTCTATTGGAAGCCGCCCAGAGTGGCTGGAGAAACCCAGCCAGACGGGTGGGGTATAAAAAAAAATTATTATTATTATTATTATTAGCAATGCACCCAACATCTCAAGCTTTCAAAGGAGTACTATGGTGGACACATCCATGATTTTATCTATTATTTTATGATATGCCTCTTATCATAAAGAAAGATTATGGATGAGCTAATTCTTTTCTGTTGGAAATGCTTTCTGGGGGAAAGAAAGAAGAAAACCAGCTTACTGTAAATGAGTGCTACTATACGCATTGCGTGTGAGAACTGGTGTTGTGGGCATACTTCTTCCACCACGGTGCTGCCTCTCCACTGTTCTGTACGGGCTGCTGTGTGTTGACAAGGGGTCTCTGTGATTATAAATAGAGGAATCCGATATGTGGCCACCATCCCAATATCTTCAATAAAATGCAAAGCAGAACAGCATTCGCGTTACTCGCCGACAGATTGAAAGCGGAAGATTTGAAAAAACACAGGAAAGATAAAGCAAGCACAAAGTTCACGCAGGAAAGCATCTTGCAGAATGGCTGGCATTTTGAGAGCTGCGAAAGTGGAACTTTTAAAAATGGGAAGAGAAAACGAAAATAAAAGCAGAGGTGAAACCAGTTAACTTAGCAGTCATGCTTTGTTGGGATGATGGTGCAAGCTCATGGAATACTAAGATACAATCTCAAGTGACATAGAATGGATGAGGAGTGTAGAAGTTAGAAATAATGGTGAGGAGTTCACACAAGTGGTTCTGCACGTGTACTGAGGATCTCCAGCTTTCTCATTCCCACTGAAGGTCCTTATGCTTCATTAGAAGCAGCTTGGAAAGGTTACCTGGCTTGCTGTAGCAGCCTTTGAAGGGGCACAAAGGATTGCAGTGGTAAGAGAAGAGCTCAGAAAACCCTGGGTGTGGAGATGAAGGCTCTTGAGGTCCTACCTAGAGCCAATAACTTGTTAAGCTTTGCTTGCAAGTTCCACAAGTCCAGCCACTTTTTGTTTAACCTAGCTCCCCTACTGAATAATCTCAAATGTTCAGTGTTGCATGCAAACGCACAGAAATGTGTCTTCAGTTCACGGATGAAAGGAAGTTCAGCCATGAGAAATCGCTCAACGACAATTGCCCCTCTCCCCACCCCCCAAAATTGTGTTGCAAGTCATTTTGCACGCTTTTTTTTTGAGAGGCAAAAAAGGTGATGGATGAGTAAATAAATAACAGCAGTATTTTTAAAATATCATCACCTTTGTAGAAAAACTAAGCAAATGTTACTGAAGTTTTTGGCAATGTCAGAAATTCTGTACCTGGAGTGCCTGGATTCAAGGAGTTGCTCATTCATGGAGGACTTCCTGAGATGGATTCTCTCCACCCCAAGGGATTTGGGTGGTGGAGATTTTGGAGAAAGTGGCACAGAGTTTATTCTTTGGCCTGGCACAGCAAGAGAATCGCTACCTGCTTAAAAAAACAAGAACACATGGTTTTAAAACTTGGAAGGATGAGGAAGGCATGTTGTGTGAATCCCTAGCAACCTTCACAACCTTAATTAGAAGAATCTCTCTCTCAACCCTATCATTTTGCATGCTTTCATTTTACAGAAAGTTAAATAATACAAAGGGAAAGAAGCAATACATAGTTGGAACAGGATTTAGTTGAATGTAAGGACGAAGTCATGCACACTCCTGGCATATTTCATGAATTAATTTATTAAGATGTTAGCCTGCTAATGTCATGTTTTCATTAAAAAGGAAGACAGATTTATTACGCCTAAGCAAAATCCCAAGCCACAGAGTTGAACAATGTAGCATTTTAATACAATGCAGCAATGATAGAAACTCCGGTATAAGGGCTGATTTTTTTAGTATTCAACAGTCATTCAGGTATTAAAGATTCATCCAGTCCTCTTTATAGATTTAGCAACTGAGTTTGCACAAAAGGCTGTTGCAAGTCAGACTATTGGACAATCAAGCTCAGTATTGTCTACAGCGACAGACAGTACCAGCTCTCTAGAAGATTTTCCCAGACTACTTGGAGATATTAGGGACCGAACTGGATTCCTGTTGAGTTACAGGACTTCCCTAGTACTCTGGACTTACTTTCTGTCGCATTTTGACCTGTTATAGCAAAAACTTTCCGAGGTTTGAAAGCAGCACATTCAGACCACATGTTCGAAATATCTGTCCCATAAACATGTTTAAGCCCCCAAAACTTTGGAATCAACTTTGGAATTCCTGGGGCTGAATGGGATCAGTATTGTATCTAATGAGACACCTGACGATTCTCGTGCACACATTTGGATGTATACATTGAGATGTAAAGCAATAATCATAATCATAGATAAACAAATTAATGGAACGAGCCCTGTGAAGGAGGAGCAAAGTTTTCTATTTATATAGGTATATGCCTGGAACTCTATATCACTTTGGAAAGGGAATGGTTCATGCAGAGCAGCTGGTTGTGCTATTTCATGAAGAGACAGTTGCATTTTCATTCAGTCTCAAAGAGCATAACAGCTGTGACGAGTCAACTGGGGATAGGGGGGCTGTGCAGGAGAGCTAGTTATCTCCCCACCTAATGTGGTCTATATATTTCTCCCAATTCCCAGAGTGGCTTAACAATCAACCTCTCTTCCCAGGGAACCCTGGAAATTGTAACTCTGTGAGGGGAATAACTTTCAGCACCCTTTCCAAACTACAGATGTCAGGATTCTTTGGGTGAAGCCATGTCTGTTTAAAGTGGTATGATACTGCTTCAATTGTAAGATGTGGCCAGAGAGAGCGAGAGCAAAAGCCAAGTCCTTAGTTGTAGCTTCCCAACTCTGGAGCACTCTCCCCTAGAGACTTCCTGACACTGTTGTCTTCACTCTTTTTTATTTGCCTAGGCTTTGAAGCTGCAGTGGAACCCCCCCCCCGATATAGATAGATAGATAGATAGATATATATATATATATATATATATATATATATATATATATATATTTCTTTCATGGCTAGATGCCCAGGGAGCAAGCTTTTCTAAAAGTCTGCAGGACACAGATCTCCTCCTCTTAAGTGGAAATATTTTTTATTATTATTAAAAAGAGCACTACTGTTTTATTAGCTGGACAATCTAAAACACTTGTGGGCAAACCAAGCTATCACTACCAGTTAATTCTATTCTACGTCTGAAATCGGCATGAGCTCCAAGTGTGAACGTTTTTGCAAAGAAAAAAGAAAAGCTGAGGACTAAGTCCTTTTCTTGATGACTCAGAAGAAGCAAGATCAGATATATTAAAAAGGGAGTCATCTAGGTCATTCCATTATTGGCGGAACCACAGCCAATTGGGACTGGCCAATCAGAAAAAGCTTGCCGGATCAAAGCTACAGAACAATTCGCACTGTAGGAGTTTGAGCACTAAAGTTACAGGTTATCTGTCTAAGCAATAATGAATGGGAAGGGAGGGACGGAGGGTGTTTCTAGACAGCTAATGACTAGATGAAGGAGTATGGCTAACCCTGCCTGTTGTCAGCTGGCAGGAAACACACAACCCAGATGTCATTATGGCAATTAAATAAATCATGGGAATCCTTAAAAATATATATATAAAAGGATAATAATCACTTGTTTGTGTGTTAAACAGGGAGCTATATCTCTCAAGGAGATTGAGAGATTGCATTAGCACGCCAGATTTCTTCTTATTCTCAACAACTTAGCAGTTAAGTCCTTTTCAGAAAATGGCTCAAGGTTAGCTCAGGATCGCCATAAACTTTGCTGTTCAGCGCAATGTTCACAGGATATAATGGGGCTCAATCTTAGGCAACAGTAATGGTGGCAGTGATAAAGGGAGAGGAGAAAAATAGGGTTGCCATACATCCAGAATTTGCTGGACATAGCTGGTATTCAGCCCTTGTAAACAGCACCAGGGAGGAAAGCACTGAAATGTCCAGGAAAATCAGGATGTATGGCAGCTCATATTGGAAGTGTAGATTTTGGCAAATTTCATTATAAATAGCCCCAAAAGTCTTCTTTTGAGATTTTTGCAAAAAAAGAAAAAAAAAAAGCTCAACACCCCTAGATAAGGCCCAAATATGTGCATATTTGTAATTATTCTGCTGGACAGTGAATGTGTATATTTATTGCAAGTGTTCAAGGTGGGGGGGGGGCAGAGAGGAAATGGGCAAAAAGTGTGTCTCTCTTTGCAATGGCAAAGTGGCCAGCTGGGAGTATCCCTCATGGGAGGGATAAACCAACTTCAGTAAACTTTGTCAGCTGCCCAAGTCTTATGTGCTAATCCAGTGTTGTGTACAGCCATTACCTTCCTGTTTCTCTAGGTCAGGGATGGTGAGTCTGTGGTCCTCCAGATGTTGCTGGTTTACAACTTCCACCATCCCTGACCGTTGATCATGCTGGCTGGGGCTGTTGGAGACCAATAACCCCTGGTGGGGCACAGGTTCCCCACTCCTGTTCTTAAAGAAAAGGAACAGACAGAAATACTCATGCTGTCTTTAGAAATAAGCCTGGCTTTTTTAAAAGGCTCTGTACAATACATTCCAGTCGTGGGCTGTTGCAGGGGGCATAGCCAGTTCCCTAAGAATACACAGTGTAAAATTAGGGAGCTGGGACATTCCCAACTTTGCTGTGTTTTATCTGCTTGTGTTGAAAAGCAAAAGCCACATACCATCTTCAAATGTTGTAGTGTCAGACAAAGAGCTGCTCTCAGAAGGGATGATTTCATCTAGGGGAGAAAAGAAAAGAAAAAAGCTTAAAAAAAGACAAATGTTGCAATCTGGAATATTAAACACAGGGCACAGTTGTTGGGTTCACTCACTTAGGTTTGTGTATATTTACAGGTTCTGATATAACGATCAACCAAATTACCAATGGGAGTACTAAGAACAAACATAAATACAGCCCCACAACCTAAAAACAACCAGGAAAAAATAGAACCCAGAACTGCCTTTTGATAGCAGGTGTGTTGGTTACTTCAGAAAAATCAGCATCTCTAGCGTAGTCAGAGAATCTAACTAGTCTCAGATTCTGTGAAGAATAATGCCAAACAAATCAGCTGTTGGCAATTTTTAAAATTCTTCTCTATATTACAATAGCGTCCATTGATGCTGGGCCACACGCATAACATTTGCTGCACTCTGCACAAATGTTCACCACTATGAAATGTACAGGAGTCATACCAGAGCCTTTTACCATCAACCAGGATACGCCAGCAGACAGCCCAGCACAAGCAAGACCAATAAAACTGTGGATATGGCTGCCAAATACATTTGATCTATCCACAACTGTGTTTTCTGTTGAGCAGCTCCAGAAAGACACAGCTGCAACAGATTCATTGCTGAACCAGAAAGCTAAATCGGCAAACTTTCCAAAAGAACTATTCACCTCTTTTTACACTGGCAGATTTCAGAAGGATGAGGTGGCAACCAGCAGCCACACAAGCTGCTTGCAGAGTGTTTGGAAGAGCACTTGGCAGAAACTGATGGAGAACATTGCTGATCTCTTACAAGGCTAGCTAGTCATTGCCCACAATGAGAAAAGACAGGCAACGGACTTGAGAAATGGCAGACACTACCTGCTGTAGGCCAAGTATTTTCTTTGTCTAGCAAACAGCATGATAAATAATAATGGTAAACAGAAATTAATAAAATAATTGCAATCAGAACTTAATAATAAAAAATAGGATATTTTTCGACATGTTAAGGCAGCCACGAGTGTCCCAAATTCTGCAATCCTTTTCTTTTGGCACTCAAAATCAATCCTCTGGTTCCTCATGACTGTAAACAAGTGCTGAAATACAACCAGGCTTGCTTACTCTGTCTTCTTTCCATGAACTTCTATACACAAAGCTCTTTCTCTCTCCTCTCTCTCTATTATGTGTATTTTGTCCCCTTTAGCTTTTTGCCTTGATGCATCATTCTGTTCCCGTGTCTTTGTTCAAAGCAGTCCTCAAAAAAAACTTTCATCATCCTCACTTTGTTCTTTGAAGTAGGGAAGAATATTTTGTGATACCAAAGATCCCAATTCTAAGAGACATCTTATTTTCTTACAAACAACACTTCTAAGATAAGGGTATATATTCTAAATCCATCCTCTCTCACGTGTAAACACTGGGGGTTGCAATGGCAGCACCCAACCCATTCTAAACTAGCCTAGAAGGAACTTCCTGTCTTGCTACTTACATCATTTTATTGAATCATAGGACTCTTAAGTGCAAAGGCAAGCATCAGGATAATCTATAGTAATGGACGCCAATTATTACTCTTTGTGTCATTATCGTATCCCTTGATATTTCCCCCTTTACCCTGATGATAACAACACTGTGATTTTTGCATTCCTGAACATTTTGCAAGGAATTATTTTTCAGTGATCTCATGTTTAAACAATGGAGGTTACAACTGCATTGCTTAGGCCACTTTAGCACAGAAGGGAGTTCCTAGTTTGTAATCACCATGTCATATCCTTTCATACCAAGAACTGACTTAGTTGGTCTTTAAGGTGCTACTGGAAGGAATTTTTTTATTTTGACTATGGCAGATCAACACGGCTACCTATCTGTAATCATATCCTTTTATTAGTGTTTCCCCAAACACATCATGGTAATGGACATTTCAAAAGCGTTTTTTCTCTCTCCATCTATCCCTTTGCCACAATCCTATGTGACATTACATACAAAGGGTGAAGTACAAACTCTTAGCTTTAAAATCAGAGATGAGTGGATGCCAACAGCATGCCAGAAACCATACTGATGTCAGATAAGCAAGTTGTCCAGGCCTGCTGGACAAATAACATGGTTCAGTTGCAAGTCAGTGTGAAACTGCTAGTCAACTACAGTGCAGAATACAGAAGGAACTGGCTTTCATTGGCAGGCACCCAACATTGAAACTGACCCATGGCTTGGTCCCCATGCCAATTGTCCAGCTTTTGCTCCCAGCAACTAGCACCTTTTAGGCTTTCCTTGGCTTGATTAAAGAGTCCATTTTGGTATCCAGCCATTTTCTCACCATGAAGGTGCCATAATCACCACCACCCTAATCCTCTTAATCTTCAATTTGATAAACTGTGCTAAATTGTACTCTTCATGCTCCTGCCTGATCCGGTTTGTTTCCCAACATCTGAGTCATTTCAGGGAGCTCTCCTCTGTACATTTCAGTGTCATTTCAAAATGCAGGAACCACCTCTGGACCAACCACTCAGGCCCATGCATTTTCCTGTATTCATCCTCCCACATGTCTGCCCAGCACATAGGTGTTGACGGCTAGGTGAAACAAATGGCTCTGCATCAGTTCCTAGGGCAGCCTGGGGTAATATGCCTGAATGGAAGGGGCCATCAGGATGCCATCCATACTCAAACCAGGCCACTTTTGTCTCGTAGATAAAATAGTGCAAGTGTGCCTAAAGCAGCCGTGCCAAATTCCTCTCGCCCCCACCCCATCCTGCTTCAGCAGCCTGCCATGCCCCATCCTATCAAAACAACAACAAACAGACCTATGGTCACGTAAAGCATACTCAATAAACACACAAGACGTAACCGGCTGTGTTCTTAGATAAGTAAGGTATACTGTTCATGTATCAAATCGTAAATTTCAATGGAAGTAACTCATAAAGTTCAACAAACGAACAAAGCAGAAGACCCAGTGGATCAGATCATTCTCTAGTCAGTTCATGCATAAGGTCCATCCGTGTAATGGTGTCTATTCCACCTGTCTGTTCATAAGGTCCAAACAATCCACATGAAAAGTTGTTAACAGTTCCACAGAATCCTTTCACAGAGTCTAAGACAAGGATTTCCAGAATATTGGCCTTGTTTTGCCATCCTGGGCTTCATCAGTCGTTAAAGCTCATATGTGTTTGGACCTTATGAACAGACAGATGGAATAGACACCATTACACGGATGGACCTTATGCATGAACTGACTAGAGAATGATCTGATCCACTGGGTCTTCTGCTTTGTTCGTTTGTTGAACTTTATGAGTTACTTCCATTGAAATTTATGATTTGATACATGAATAGTATACCTTATTTATCTAAGAACATAGCTGGTTACATCTCATATGCCCCATCCTATGCCAGGAGGTTCAAGGGGCTGTAACAGGGTTTCCGAAGGAGGCAGGAAATCCCCACTGCACAAGAAGCATTCCTCTTGCTTGTCTCTGCATCCAACCCATTACTGTTGACTTAAAATTTTCAGTTCATTGAAAGGCACACAGGTAATACAATACTGAAGTCACGTTATTATCTACATGTAATAAAAGATGCCCTGCCAGCTACTCACGGCTACATGAACATACACGCAGTTGTAAAAATGGCTGCTGTGCGTAGAAATGACGGCATAGTGGCACATCAAAGGGAAGCAGCAATAGGGCTAGTTGGAACAACTTGGTTTGGAAACTGAAGAGGCCTAATTTGGACTTCTCAAAAGCCATATTTGGGACTCAGGAGCTTCTTGTTCTTTTTTTAAGAGCCCCTGGGCAGATGATGACTGCTGTGCATCATTTAGCCAGTATTTATTCACCCTGCTGTGTATTATACAACTGGCCCTAGATTGTCCCCTGTTCAGGGGGACCAGCCTCCTCTAAAATCATCTTAGAAAAAAAAGCAGTGCTTACAAGCACCTTACAATCCTCTTTCACAATGGGTTTCTTATATAGGCACTGTCTCATTACAACGTCCTTACTTTACGCGGCAGCTAGACTGGTGACTGGGAGCGGCCGCAGAGACCACATAACACCGGTCTTGAAAGACCTACATTGGCTCCCAGTACGTTTCCGAGCACAATTCAAAGTGTTGGTGCTGACCTTTAAAGCCCTAAACGGCCTTGGTCCAGTATATCTGAAGGAGCGTCTCCACCCCCATCGTTCTACCCGGACACTGAGGTCCAGCACCGAGGGCCTTCTGGCAGTTCCCTCACTGCGAGAAGCCAAGTTACAGGGAACCAGGCAGAGGGCCTTCTCGGTAGTGGCGCCTTCCCTGTGGAACACCCTCCCACCAGATGTCAAAGAGAACAACAACTACCAGGCTTTTAGAAGACATCTGAAGGCAGCCCTGTTTCGGGAAGCTTTTAATGTTTGATGTATTATAGTATTTTAATATTTTTTTGGAAGCTGCCCAGAGTGGCTGGGGAAGCCCAGCCAGATGGGCGGGGTATAAATAATAAATTATTATTATTATTATTATTATTATTATTATTATTATTATTATTATTATTTACAAACTCTTAAAGACAACTGACATATAAAAGTATGCACGCTTCATTCTTGCTATCTTGCTGGGAATTCACAACCAGACACCATCTATACACACACCCCTTCCCCTTGCTGCCAACTTTTCTTACACGTCTTAAGACCTAGCTTTAATTATGTGCTTGATTCATAATGCACCCAGCATTAGCCAAGAGATCACACAACAATTTCTGCTAAAATCAGCATCCGATACTCAACAGAACAAGGTACCACACTAGTTTCGGCTGGGAGATGCCGCCAGCCCTTCGACATACAGCAATTCGTTGGTTTGCGTTCTCCCTCAAACATGCCAGCGCTTGTGCTGTTCCCTTTTAACCACATCTTACATAAAACACGGCAGTCAGATTACAGGTAAGCTCCAGATTTTGCTGAACGCAGAGGCTCTAGTTTCTGCTGGGCAGGACTGCATCTTTGCCTGCCCTTGGTATCAAAACAATGTTTTTCTTCCACAAGAGAAAAACACACCCAACAAAAAGTACTTGAAAAACAGATTCTCTACCCCCCCCCCACAACCTCCCCATCCTCATAAGAATGTTGTTAGATCTCTGTTACCTGGTAAGGTCAGGGTTGATTTCTGTGTAGGCTTCTTTCCACACTTAATCCTATACTCATTAATGGAATTTTCAATCTCCTGAAGCTTTTTCACTGCCTCTATGTACTCCTGTTTCCTCTTCTTCTTCACATTTTTGCATAGGTCTGGCTCACTGGAAAGTTTCTTCACGGCTTCCACCATCTTTTGCTGTATGAAAAAGTTGCTCTCCAGATTCTGCAGAGCTGGGTCCTACGGAGCCAAAATAAAGTAAAATAAAATCGGGATTTCCCAGTTTGGAACCTGAATTTAAGCCAAGTCTTTGGTCTTTTGAGGTTTGAACAACAACAAAAAATTGACTTCAGGATGTGCAACAAAGAATAGGGAGGGCTTGTAGACTCATCTGTACGTAGCACTGGGTGGCCTGATGTGGTAAGCCAGGGTATTTATAAAAGGCCAACATTTCACACCCGTTTTCAGAACATCTGCCAAAAGCTAAACACCATACTCTCTCCATTGCCAGTAAAGCATTTGCATTGCTATGCTAAGGACAACCTGTTGCCAGGCTTCTCTACAAAAGGGTTAGCAAGGTGTAAACATCAATATAATGATGCCCATAATGCTGGAAGCTTTATTACTCAGTGTTTGTAAACAATTATGAAGAGACCAGATGAAAGGAGGCACACACATATAAACCCCAAAGCACTCCTTATTATTTACTAGACAATTATGATTCAGAAGAAGAAGAAGAAGAGTTTGGATTTGATATCCCGCCTTTCACTCCCTTTAAGGAGTCTCAAAGCGGCTAACATTCTCCTTTCCCTTCCTCCCCCACAACAAACACTCTGTGAGGTGAGTGGGGCTGAGAGACTTCAAAGAAGTGTGACTGGCCCAAGGTCACCCAGCAGCTGCATGTGGAGGAGCGGAGACACGAACCCGGTTCCCCAGATTACGTGACTACCGCTCTTAACCACTACACCACACTGGCTCTCCGATTCAAAAGCATTCATGTTCATATATACAAACAAGGACCTCGGTTTATGCTATCCTACTAACAGAGAGGTGTAAATAACCCATTAGCCACAAAAAAGTAAAAGCCAGCCAGCCTTCAGGGCAAGTTACTGTTTGAAATACAGAAGGATAAGGGGGAAACCAGAATACGTGGCATCTTTCTCTAAAAGAGAAAATCTGCTTCTGGCTTCCACAAGTTCTCCAAACAACACATATTTGTGACTTTGGCAACACTGTTCCCATATCTTATATAAGAAGCATCAATCTGAGGCAAACAAGACCCAGAGAAGCTAAGCACTTGCCCCAGGCAGCCTCTGCAGCCATCTCGCTATACTATTATTGAGCATGGAACATGGGGGACCTAGTTGCCATTATCCCAGTCCTTCAACATAATCATAAATTGCATCATACATGCAATGAAAAGATTACTTTAGCTCTTTGTCAGAACAGCAAATGATTTGTGTCTCCCCCGCCCAATAAATGCTTGTCAACACAGGATGCACCTACAGATTGTCAGTATACTGTGGGAGGAATTCAAAAGCACACTGGAACTTTAGGCTTGCACATTTAACGTTTGCAAAGCGGTGGGGAAGTGCATTGAAAAGTGTGGGAAGAGCAAATGATTAATGGGAAGACATGTAAACACCTCCATAAGCGAAAACAGGATGAATGCTCATTGTGTCATGTAACTGCCCCGAAAACAAATCAGAATGAATGCTTAGTAAAGTCTACCCACCATGCAAGCTATGTGCAAGCAAATCGAGGATGAATGGTGAACAAACAGGAGGAACCCGTAGCCAGAGTGCCAAATCGCACTCTAGCTATGTCTTTCCCACCCAATCCATCAGTGGTAGGGTAGGATAGCTTTAAGATTCTGTAGGTGAGGGGAGCAAAATGGAATCCTTCTAAAGGGGGTAAACATTATAGCACAGGTGACACTCAACTGATGCAGGAGTTACGTTTCAGGGATTACACATAAAGTCAAAATCATGTATAGTCAAAACACTTTGAGTTCAATGGATTGCCAAAGTTATTTTTATAACTTTGGATTGCCAAAGTTATTTTTCCAAGGCACCCACCCCCTTTCTTATTTTTTAATATTCTGCCAAGAGCGTAAAGCTGCACAAATTAAACGTGCGCAAGTAGTGAGTTACCTGTATTGTGAAGTGGGGGTAGCTACGTGTGGCAACAGGGTTTGAAACCCCAAATTTGGAGCTTATTTTAGTGCTCCTAGCTTAGGAACTGCTCCCGATTACGCATTACAGGGGACGTTACGTGCATAAAGCAAGCATGCATGGTGAGTGCCAGTCTCTGAGTGTATCCTTAACAGACTGCCAATTGGGGAAAACAAAAACCCATGCAACTTGCTTGGGCTTGGTTCCACTCTGCAGTCATGTGTGAAGAGGGCTGTATTCCAGCATGCCAATGTCCCTATATCATTTCCTACATTAGCTCCGAGTTGGCACCATAATGGTATCTGGCAGCCAACAGAAATGGTTGCCTTTCAAATCCATGAGGAATATGTGGGAATCAAGGATTTCACAAAATAAATGTGAAACAACTTTGAAGGACAGACCAAGAGGTTCAGGTCAGAGCTACAGAAGTAGCAAGTGCAGAATTCGAGCCTCACCCTCCCTTATGGGGCAGGAACCCCCGCCCCCAAGTTATCAACTCCCTAGGAAAGGTGAAGTATGTGCGTTTTCCCAGCTTCCCAGGAGAGGTAAAATGAGTGCAGTTTCTCAACCACAATGTATTAAGCACGCCCCTATGTGTTAAACGCTTTAGTGAAACTACTGGCCGAAATTCCCAGCAATTTAAATATTTAAATCTTTACTGAGGCCAGATAGCTTTTAAAGCCATTATGAAAGGGCTGAATTCTGCACATAAATAATTAAGTGAGGCTTAATCTTTGTTTCAGAACATGTCTACACAGATTTCCAGCAATCGCCCTGTCTGGGATTTCCCTTCACTGACCCAACGCAAACCAAAACCAAGAAGCTATGAAGCCAATGTAAGACACGGCATCTGGGAGATGGTCCCAATGACACACGTTTTACAGCCTTGTAAAGTAAGTGAAACCTGCAACGGGGCTTGCACATACCTCCTCGCTGGGAAGCAGGTTGCCATCCAATTTGAAGGCTGTGCCTACACGCCTTCTGACCTGAGGTGGTTTCTCTCCTGTGCCCAGGGGGTATTCCTTTGGCATTTTCCCAGTGAGCTCCTATGGAGGGGAAGAAAAGCAGTATTAGGAAAAATGAGTGTGGACATCATAGGAACCTGCCTCATGCACTCAGAGCGCTGGGTTCACCTATCTCACTACTGATAACCTTGGCTGGCATCTGTTCTCTGGAGTTTCAGGCAAGAGTCTTTCCTGGCCCTACCTGGGATATATTGGGGGTTGAACCTCGGACCTTCTGCATGCAAAGCAGATGTCCTGCCCCTGAGCAACAAGCCCTGTCCTGGACCCACGCTAAAGAAAAGCAAGCAACAGGTCTCACCGCTTCCCGCAGGCAGATTTTCTTCAGTTCGTCAACTTTCTGCAAAAGCTTCTCCTGCAAAAGCTTTTCTTTCTTTTTCAGCTCCAAGATTTTCTCTTTCTTCTGCTCTTCGCTGGCCTCTGAATCTTGAGACCCTGTAAAATCCAATGATTTGTAAACTCATTCCTCCTTTTGGACTTAAGGAGTTAGCTGCTGGGTGGGGTGGGGATGGCTAACATCTTACATCTTTTCTTAGTTAAAGGTGGGCTTTTCAAAGTTGGACACAACAGCACTAGAGTTAAATTGAAGGGAAAAGCTCTGTTGCCAGCCAAGATAGGTGAACGTGCATCGAATCTACTTAAAATGGATTATTGTGCAAAAAAGAAAGTGCACTTCAATTTGACCTTTCAATTAGAATCCTCCTTCCAAGCAGATTTTCCATATTTGTTGCAGGATCTGTGGGTTGCACATAAATCATAGAATCGCACAGAATCGTAACTGTAGATTTGGAGGGGGATACACCAAAGATCATCTAGTCCAAACCCCTGCAATGCAGGAATCTCAACATGCGAGTCCCCCATCCAATTTGAAACCACACAGGACTCTGCTTAGCTTTGCAAATGTGCTAACAGTTTTATTGCTGTACCACTAGGAGGAACTAATCATCAAACAATGCTTTAAATGTGCATACAGGTGACGTCTGGTATGTTTTATAGAGAACTCATGGGCAAAGTGGTGCAATCCTGCAAAGCTAGGCTTTTCATTTTGCACTGCAAATCCCAGAATATAGGGCAGCAAGTTGGCTGCTGCACCTAAGGGCAGAGCATGCTGAAGGAGAAGGGGACATACAGGAAGCCTCTGTAGGTCACTTGGGTGGGGCAGGAAGGAGAAGGTACTAACTATACCTGACTGCCCTGCTATTGCCCTAGGTAAACCTGTGTTGCAGGAGTGGTGTTGACTACACCAGAAATTTTCAACCTTGGGCCTGCTGATGCTGTTGGACAACAACTCCCAGCATCCCAGCCCAGCTACTTGAGACAACGCTGAGGGATCATGGGAATTGCTGTAGTTCCAATGATGCCTGGGAACCCAAGATGGAAGAAAGCTGGTCTGTACCAGGGATGGACCTCCAGATGTTACTGGAATACAGCTCCCATCATCCCTAATCATTGGCCATACTGGAGGATCACATGTTCCCCATCCCTGGCCTACACTAAGGCTTCCCCAACTGCGGAATGTGGACCACCAGCAGCCTGAAAGCTTCATTTGGGTGGCCTGCAGCACACCTCTGAAGCACACTTACAATCTGAATTCTGTAGAATTTGAATTGCAGGACAACAAAACACTTCTTTTTTTTTAAAAAAAGGTAATTAAATAAAAGTAATCAAATGCAATTAAAAATCACACATTATCTTGAAAAGCATACTGCAGTTGCTAAAACAAGGAACACAGGGGGGTGGGGTGGGAAATATCATGAAGTCATCTGCCAAGACCCTTAGAAATTTTCAAATGTTCTGTGGAGGGAAATGTTTAGGAACCACTGACCTACACCATACAGTGGTACCTCGGGTTAAGTACTTAATTCGTTCCGGAGGTCCGTTCTTAACCTGAAACTGTTCTTAACCTGAAGCACCACTTTAGCTAATGGGGCCTCCTGCTGCTGTCGTGCTGCCGGAGCACAATTTCTGTTCTCATCCTGAAGCAAAGTTCTTAACCTGAAGCACTATTTCTGGGTTAGCGGAGTCTGTAACCTGAAGCATATGTAACTGAAGCGTATGTATTAGTGAGACAGTGGGAGATAAGGCAAGAATGCATTTCCTTTCTCAGAAGCTGGCTATACTTGTCACATAGCAATCCAGGAAAGGGGCAGGGGAGAAAACAATCTACCTCCAGTGAGACCTGTTTTAGAGATCACAAGCTCTGTCTCTTGCTTCCTTCACCATAAGTCTGTGCAGAAGGGGGGCTGCAGGGGATGGAAGACGTTGACTATTATGACCGCGGAGGAACTAGGTTCCATAGGGCGGCATGTTAACAGCCAGAAATGAATCGTTTTAGGAAACTACAGTTGTTTTATGCAGTGGGATATAAAAAGGGTGAGAGAAAATTGCCAAATCAGCACAAGCTCAGGGAAGAGAAAGGATGACTTATTGTGGTGTGTGTGTTGTAAAACAGCAATTGTGGATGCGTGATATAATAGAATTTCACCCATGTTAAGGAAAGACATATTTTCCTTGTACTACATGCAACTGAGTTACATAATACAGACACCTAGACTACAAACAGAAGACATTCGAAACAATATGTGTTACCTGAGGAGATTAGGCTACCATTGCTGGCCATAATAAGTTGACTCTTTGCTTCCAAAGTGGCTAATTTCGAAACCTTCGGTGTTCCCATTTCTGTTAAGTCCATTGCAATATCGTCCAAGCTTCTGGCTGAGGGGATTTTTGCCTAAAACAATTTAAACACACACACACACAAATAGTGAGTGATCGTGTACAATCAGCTTAGCCCTAGCGAAGACTCCAAACAAAAGGGAAATAGAAGATGACCTTTTGCTCCACTCCAAGAGCTACATGCGTGCTGTCTCACTATTTAACTTATGTCCTGGGCAATGATCACTAAAGCCAACTTGACTATCTATTAGAGGCTCAAAACGAACAGAAGGGAAAGCAGGCAGTAAAATAAAAAATAAAAAACGCCCCCTAGGCACAGGGCCATCATATTTATGGGGCCACCTCTCCTGGTATGCCCACAGAGGACCTTAAGGTCCATGAATAACCATAGTTTAGAGGTGCCGGGCCCAAAGGAAGTCAGACTATCCTCCACCAGGGCCAGGGCCTTCTCAGTGATGGCTCCGACCTAGTGGAATGCTCTGTCCCATGAGACTAGGGCCCTTCCGGATATAACCTCCTTCTGTTGGGCCTGTAAGACAGAGCTATTCCGCCTGCCCACTTTGAGACCCCACAGCTAATTCTCCCCTGGCCTCCTCGTAGGACTAATTCAGCCAGCTAGCCCTGGTGACTATCTAATGCTTATTAGATGGATTTCCCCCAAACTGATTTTTGAATGAAGAAGTGTGCATGCACACGAAAGCTCATACCAAGAACTAACTTAGTTGGTCTTTAAGGTGCTACTGGAAGGAATTTTTTTTATTTTGAATTTTATTGTTATACATGGTTTTTATACTGTGTTTTATGCTGCTTTTACAATTGAGTGTTTTAAATTTGTTGTTAGATGCCCTGAGCCCGGTTTTCTGAACCGGGAAGGGCGGGGTATAAATAATAATAATAATAATGAGAATATAAGAACAGAATAAGAGTTCTTAAGGGAAGGGCCATGGCTCAGTAGTAGAGCATCTGTCCTGAATGCAGAAGGTCCCAGGTTCAATCCCCGACATCTCCACGTGGGACTGGGAGAGAACTCTTCTCTGCAAATCTAGAGAGCCTCTGCCAATCCGTGTAGACAATACTGAGCTAGATGGACCATTGATTCTGACTCTGTATAAGGCAGTTTCCTATGATCCCAAGAGGCTTGCTGGATCAGACCAAAGATCTAGTCCAGCAACCGGCTTCTTACACAGACCAACCAGGTGCCTATCTCACCATCGGGACATGGGAGTATTTGCAAATTAGAAGACAGCTGACTTTTTTTCTGATGTGTTCACACAGATGACTAATATGTGCAAGCAGGTGGTTAAGAAAATAGTGTTGTGGCCTCATTTGCAAGGCAGATATAATCTCTCTTGAGGTATTTTTTTGATGCAAAAGACAAACTATGCATTTTCAGCAACTAAACATTCCTTTATCGACGGGTAACTTACTTTGCTTTGTTTCCTGTCCAAGTAAAACTGATGTTGACTGATTGCCATAACCCAGATGGATTTGATCAGAGAAGTGTTTGCATACCAGGTCTGCACTACGAGGCCGCTCTGTCCAAAGGTCCTCCGTGACACCGAAATTCTAAAAACATTTTTTTAAAAAAAGGCTACGTAAAGCATTTTTTGCTGTTTCTTCAAAAATGAAATAAAAGTTCAGATGAAGTCACACAACAACTCTGTTCTGGAGAGGATGACACCCTCCCCACAAATAATGAAAAATCCTGTTTTCAGTTTTGGTGTTATCTGTTATTAGTTCTCAAAAGCTAGTAAACCCATTGCCTGGGCTAAGCCAGGGGTTGCTGCTGCCCATTTGGGAATGGTAGGGTAGAAGGCAGGAAAGCCAAAAGTAGGTGGTAAAGGTAAAGGTAAAGGGACCCCTGACCATTAGGTCCAGTCACGGACGACTCTGGGGTTGCGGTTCTCATCTCACTTTATTGGCCGAGGGAGCCGGCGTACAGCTTTTGGGTCATGTGGCCAGCATGACTAAGCCGTTTCTGGCGAACCAGAGCAGCATATGGAAATGCCATTTACCTTCCCACCAGAGCAGTACCTATTTATCTACTTGCACTTTGACATGCTTTCGAACTGCTAGGTTGGCAGGAGCAGAGACCGAGCAACGGGAGCCCACCCCGTCGCGGGGATTCGAACCGCCGACCTTCTGATTGGCAAGCCCTAGGCTCTGTGGTTTAACCCACAGCGCCACAGCAAGAGTTAATGGCAGGTAGAGCCGATTAATTCAAGTTTTGTCCCCATCCTCCCTACTGATCTCTACAAGGGTAATACTAAGTTGGGGGAAGCCAATAGCCAGCACCACCACCTGGAGTTTATGCATGGAGAAGTATTTGATCATGACACACACTCACACCCATTATGATCTGCAATCTGAAGTAGTATACTCCAGACTCAGGTTTGCCACCTCAGTGAGAAAGAGGTTTCTGTTACACCCAGGCTTTTTTACTTTCCTCTTTGTTAGAGAACTGAGTCACAAATGCAAACCACTCCCGAGATGTACATGAAGCAGTCTGACCCCTCTCTTCCTCCTCCTCCTTCAGAGCATGCACAGATTATTTTTTAACCAGATCTTTGTCATCAGTCTACATAGGCAGTGTGCCAACAGCATGCCCTTCCAGCCTCAGCAGAAAGGCAGAATTTTTATGAATGACTGCAACTCTCCCTTCTGCCCCACCCACTCCTTGCAGACCAGTGCTCTTGATCCAAGTACCCAAGCAAGCCCAGCTGAGACTGATCTGGTCCACCCACCACTTCCACCAGGTCTCCATAAAGCACACTAGGTCTGCTGTGGGATGCCAGTTCCCATCAGCTCCAGCCAGCATGGCTGGTGGTCAAGGATGCTGAGAAGTGTCATCCAAAAACATCTGGGAGGGCCAGAGGTTCCCTATCCCTGCTCTAGAAAGACCTTACTAAATAAATGCATCCTCCTGTGGACATCTCAGGGAAGGATGTGTAGAACCCTAGTGTATCAATGCAACAGCAACATTACATCCTTCCCTGAGAGTAAGTCACGCAAAACTCAATGCAACTTACTTTGGATTAGCCATGCATAGGAACGCACTCTTAAGCTTCCCTAACATACTCATCCCCTGCTCCCTGTGGTTTTTATGGTGTGACTGTGTAGACTTGGGATTTTTTAACTTCTGCAGTTCATATGAATTTTTGTGGTATAAACAATGAATGTTTTGTTGTTGTTTTTTAAAAGCAACAACAGCCACAATTAAAGCATGTATTTTGTATTGTACTCTTCAGTTAATTTTAGATATAAGCAAGCAATTGTGGTGTCTTAGAAATATTGTGCCCAAGCTATTGAGGCACAACTGCAACCGCATACTAAACATCTCTCGTTTATTTACATAGAAGATTTGCAGCAGACATTTCCAGTGGATTCAGGCCTGTAGCAATTTCCCAGCAGGTTTTTACAGCGTGTGCCAGAATTTGTTTTATTTGTCCTATAAAACTGGTGCACGCAGCAACTTTTCATGAGGTGACCGAAACCCACTTGTGCTAAAAGGGAAAAGAAGGGTCGTGATATGTTCGCTTTGTGCCGCCAAAGAGATAAATACTGTGGATGGCACAAGCAATGAAAGCTTAGCCATATATGCGGCGAAACATTAACTTGTGGTGTTCAGTGCAATGGATTTAGGTCCCAGGAGTTCAGCTGCATGACAAACAAATGTTTTGGATATGGCACACAAACACACTGCTTACCTACGGGGATCGTGAACCTCAACAGCAAATTTCTTCTCACGGAAATAAAGATTCTCCAGCTGTTTCCATTGGAATAACTGGAAGAGTGAGAGAAACAAAACAAGAAAGACAATTATTTAAGAGCCAGCCACATTATTAAGAATTATATTCCACAGAAATTTAATTTCAAAGAAACCCAAATTACAGCAGAGGATTAATTGTGCAAAACAACAACTCACTATGCATTTGTAAGATTAAAAGGACCATGTCATGATAAACAGTATGTAGCTAATTGCATTTTGCAAGTGTGTTTTAACTTCAGGTAGTGGCGTCTCTTACTTTCTTCTGCCATCCTCTGCTCAACCTCCAACCCAGAACCAATTCTGAGATTTATGTCTAACAAACACTGCTGTCTTGGGGAGGGTAACTAAAGGCATTCTTCATTTTGAGCCAAAGCAGACTTAATATAAACAACAAAAAGTAATTTCCCTTTCCCCCTCTGACCACCATATATCACTTCCCTATGGGCAAACCACATGTCCAAAGAGGCCTGATATGCTTTGGAGTGGCACATCAGGTCAGTAGGAGTAGGGAGGGAACCCATCAGTTAAAAAACCCTGGTGTCAGAGGTCTGAAACCACAAGCTTCCATGTCCTGCACAGGCTCATTTTTTAAAACTTCATTTCATGGAAAGCAACCAAGAGATAGAGTGATGTGATTGCTCTCCCACAAGGTGCAGATGAAGTCCTTTTAAGGAAAACATGCTGGACCAAAGAGACAGACTGGGGATGTTGCCGGTGCACCACTATCCAGCAACTGATGGAGTTTGCCTTGAGATGGTTTCATAAAAGGCATAAGAGGGTAGGAAGAAGAACCTTGCTGGATCAGGCCAGTGAGCCACCAAGTCCAGTGTCCTGTTCGCCCAGTGCCCAATCAAATGCCTACAGGAAGCTCACAAGCTCTACACAGGCAGTGCACAAGCAGTACTTGCAATAATGATAAAAAAGAACATGCATTAAGCAATCAGTGATGCTGCACTGACGCAGAAAACAAGAGGGGCAGAGGGGAGCAGAGGAAGGAGAGAAACCACCAAACGATACAGGACATGCACACAAAAACTGTCTGTCTTCTACAGGCTCAGAAAGAAAAATTCAATGCATGTACAGAACAATTCTCTTTCTGTGCACAACAATTCGCCCCCTCTGTACTTAGTGGAAACAAGGAATCACAGAGATTATCGTCTCGTTTGCCTTGGGGCAGTGAGTGTTGTGCACCTGTCTAGTTTTTTTTTAAAAAAAATCCATTATAGATCGATGAGCTAAAGAGGGATTGGCGAGCTCACCCTAACTGAGCCTCAGTTGGAAATGAAAGTGCAATCCATCTGCAGTATGCAATTCTCACAGACAACTTTGTTAGCATGAAAAATAAAAAAAGAGGTATGGGGGTTAGGGGGAAGAAATTAAGGAAGGCATTTAAGTTTTGCTTGGACTTTTTGTAAATAACAGAGCAAAATTATGATCTCTCCAGCCATGGTTTAACTCAAGTAGTGTGGTAAAATTAAACATGTTTGGAGACACCTAATGCCTTACTTGGACCATTCCCAGATGCATAGAAGTGGAGGAGCATGTAGACAAAAGTGCGGAGTGTTACAACATGCAGATTCATCAAGCACACCACAATGACACAGTATGTGGGCCGCATCCTCTGTGAAATGGGAGCTATCAATGGGAAACATTAGGCACCCGTGGGCTACGCAGATAACATTTCTATGGTTTGTGCTCAGTAAAGACATTCATTGCCTTCCTGTGCACACTTGCTTGGGAGTAAGTCCCATTGGGCACAGTGGGACTTGCTTCTGAACAAGCATGCGCCGGATTGTGCTGCAAAGCCAGCTGTGGCTACATGCAGGCACGGCTAAATAAGCCACACTCAGTTAACTCAGATAAACTTAAGAACACACAGAGAGCCCTGCTGGGTAAGACCAAAAGCCTATCTAGTCCAATGTCTTGTCTCCCACAGTGGCCAATCCGCTCTCTCTGAAAGCCCACAAGTAGGAAATGAGGACAACAGCAGACTACCCACTCATCCCCACCCACTCAAACAACGACAACAACAACCTGGAATCCAGAGGCTTGCTTGTGTCCAAGCATGAACTGTATCAGGCTGCATAGGTCTCCTAAGCAGATTCCTTTGTATTGCTTCTGCTCATGCTTCAGTTTAGCCCATCAGGCTTGATGCATGCATATTATAGTGTAAGAGATAAATCGTAGAATTGTAGAGTTGGAAGGGACCCTTGGGATCATCTAGCCTAACCCCCTGCAATGCAGGAGTATGCAGCTGTTCCATAACAGGATCGAACTTGTGACCTTGGTGTTATCAGCACCATGCTCTAACCAACTGAGCTGATACTAGAGAGCAAAGCAACACCCCCCCCCTCAAATTTCACGTGGCCTTGTGCACAGATGCTAAGCAGTGAGATTTCTAACTGTACCAAGGTAAAGGTAAAGGACCCCTGGACGGTTAAGTCCAGTCAAAGGCAACTATGGAACCTGGAATAAACAAATAAACCAACAGTATTCTCTGGGATATGGTGACTAGTAGCGATTTCACTGCAAGGGACAGTGAAGAGTAACCTTGGGGAGAATTTAACATCCCTCCCACGCACACACCCAAAAGGGGCATGTGAACTTTATCCTTACTCATATTGCCGATAGAGGCCCTGGAAGTAGTGCTGCTGACGCTGTGATTAGAATTAGTTTGGCACCCGGTGCTGGCAGCAGTGGCGATGCCTTGAGGGCCTCTTCGCGAAGCCTCAGACAACGCAAGAGGTGTTGCGCAGCTCTTGAAAGCAACTCCATGTGCCGGCTTTCCATGGGAACAGGAAGAAACAGGGGTGGAAGAATAGGGAACAAACGGGGAAGAAGTAGGGCTTGCAGAGGGTGGAGAAAGAGGAAACTGGAGTGAGCATGTGAACAGGACATGGCAAGGAAGAGGCTGGAGCGTGGCAAGGAAGAGGGCAGGAGTCTCCCCATGATCTTCCAAAAATGCATCTCTTACCACAGTCAGAAGATTAGCGAATTATTAGGAACACAGGAAGCTGCCTTATACCAACTCAGGCCAATTGTCCATCTAACTCAGCATTGTCTACACTGCAAGGCAGAAGCTGCTGCCCAGGATTTCAGTCGTGGGGGGGGGGGGGGATGTGGTCTCAGCCCTACCAGAAGATGCCCAAGATTGAACCACTGATGCCAGAGGTGCTCTGCCACTGAGCCTTGGCCTTTCCAGAGATGGTCATAGGACACAAGAAGCTATATTACACTGAGTCAGACCATTGGCCCATCTACCTCAGTATCGTCTACACCAGCGGTAGGGAGCCTGTCCCACAATGACTACAACTCCCATCACCCATGAACACCTGATGGGAGCTGTAGTTCCAGCAACATCAGGAGGACCATGGGTTCCCTATCCTTGGTCTACACCGACTTGCAGCAGGTCTCCAGGATTTCTGACAGAGTTCTCTCTGAGCCTCAGATGGAGCTGCTGGGGCTGAACCTGCAACCTTTTCCACGAGAAGTTCGTGATCTGCCACGGAGCTATAGGCCCAGCCAGTATTCCATATCGAATAATGTCAATGGTCCATAAATAATTGCCACCTTCTATACCCGACCTACGCAAATACACCTTTTTCTAATTTATCAGCCAGTTCTTTCTTGGAATCATAGAATTGTGGAGTTGGAAGGGTCCACGTGAGTCATCTAGTCCAACCCCCTGTAATGAAGGAATCTTTTGCCCACAATCCTGAGATTAAGAGTCTCATGCTCTACCAGGTTATAGCTGCCCTCTTAGTTGCTTAGACCTTGCAGAAGGAAGTGGCACAGCTTCCTAAAATTCTCCTCAAGGAGTGCTAGTGTAAAACAAAGTCAAAAAGTTTTCATAGCTGTCCTGCCCACCAGAGGTCAATCTGGAGGCAATGAGTTTGGACAGGTGCGGTCAATACTAGGATTTAGCTATGAAGTCCTTTGTTGCTGATGTTGATGGAGCAGCTGAGATGGTGCTAAAGGCTTGATATTAAACTAAGAAAATAACATCTCTACACATTGGGCAAACTGAAATGAAAGACAATGCAGCATGCTTCCAGGATCCACCAAACCTCTGCTCCCATGTGGAATTATATGCTTTTGTTTTATGAATGCTATTGTTCATCAACACATACACTGCAGTAACTGTGCTTGGGCGCCCCTAGAACAAAGAGTGAGTGTGTTTGGCTGTTTACCAGAAGATTGGTGGTATGAGCCCACCCAGGGATGGCTATAGACAGGATTCCTGCATTGCATGGGGTTGAACTAGATGGTTTTTGGGGTACCCTCCAACTCTACAATTCTGTGAGATAGTACGACTGCAACTTTTCATTCTGCTCCTATTATTGTTTGCTTGAGAGTAAGTGCCAGTGTTCAATATGGTTTACTGCCAAGAATATCTGCAATCTATACGCACTTATCTGGGAGTAAGTCCAACATCTGAATAAACATGCATAGAAATCGCATTGTTAGTGTGCATAGGACCCACTGAATGCCAAGTCCTTAGGCTACAATCCTATGCACACTTTTCTTTTCTTTTTGCAAAGAAATTCCTTCCAACACAGCAGAACTGACCTTTAGTATAAACATCCACAGGATTCATTTCAATGAAGAGCACACTTTGTGTATGCACCAAACAAATCTGCAGCCCGTGCCCACTCATTGAGACATTTAATTCTTCACGTATACAACAATATGTGTATGTGTGTATAAGCTGCTGTGTACCATTGCAGTGGAGAAACAAACTGCAGTCCACAGCACTCTGCATCCATACACTTCAAAAACATCAAAAACTACAATTTTTAAAATTTATTTTAAATGCACTTATCTCATGCCATAAATAAGGCCTAATCCTTCACATGTGTTTATGGAAGAACCAAGCACCACTTTTTCTGCAAGCCTTTCATCTTCAGAAATCCCGCTGGATCCAAACTGTGCCTTTGCCCAAACTGTGCTTTATGATTGTTTTACTAGACTTCTCTAGAAAAGGAGGCTACACATGAGATGTGATTTGTGCTTTAAAAAAATACCCTGTTTCTGGCTCACAGGAATGTTTCAGCAGCCTTGGTTGCTGACCAACCCAGTTCTCATTCCATTAAAAAATGTGCATAAAACAGCCTCACAATATTCTGCATCTATAAAGCAAGCAAGCAAACCCTGGAAGGTTCACTATCACAAAACATAAATTTGACCCAGGCAAGAAGTATCAAAAGAGAATTTGAAACCTTTCAACCTGTGAGATGATTTCAACAGCTAGTCAAACCTGTAAGTTCATTAACTTTCTGATCTTACACACTTTATGAGGCACCAGCCTGGCTGATTTAAACTGAACTATGCCCACTGAGATACGCTTAGGGTCACAGCCTGATACAGACAGTTTTCTCCTTCCCCCTCCAGCTTTTGGAAAAGCAAAACCACGCAGCCTTACACTAACGCTTCACCCACAGGGCAGAAAAGGAAGGCAGCTGTAGTGGAAAACCGGACGCGAGATCCTCTGTGCTTACCTGAGTTTCTTAGTCAGAGCCGATTTCTTGAAGGATTTTGGTTATTCCATATCCACATGTCTCAAAAGCGCCGTTGTGGTGCGGCGTTTGGCTTTTCAAAAACAATACATGCTTAGGAAAATCCTCCCCTCTCCAACCAACCTCTCAAATTCCTTTCACCTAGTGAGCAGGGCAACTTCCTGTCTCAACTCCTCTGCCCGACTTTCAGACACTTAGCTAGGTGTAACTCCCTGTCTCACAGGCTGGCTGCCTCCCTCCGCTGACACACTGCTGACATCATCAGCTTTTATCACCAGGGAGGCTGCCTCCCCATTCCACAGCTCTCTCTTTCTCCTCCTCCTCCTCCTCCTCCTCCTCCTCCTCCTCGCACAAGGGGGCAAGGGAGGAGAAGAGCTGGTGATGAGTGTCCCGCAAGAGGAAGGACGCAGCTGGCACGGGGGAGAGAGAGAGAGGGAAGGAAGGAAGGACTTTCACAGCTCCAGCTCTCTGGTCAAGTCTGCTGAAAAGCAGCCTCCCCTCTGCCCTTGCGCACGCTATCGAAACGCAACAGGTTTTACAGGAAGAGTTTGCCACATTCCAGCCACACTTCCTTTCAACTCAGCTATCATGTTCATTTAATAATAATAAAAAACCCCCGAGAGAACGAAAAAGGAGGTGTGTGTGAAACAAGATCTCTTGGAAAGCACAGCGTCTCCCTACCTTATCGCTCTCTGACTAATAATGACTCCAACTTACCATGCTCCCCCCTCTCTTATCACTTCCTTTGGAATGTTTTAATTCACAGTGACATCTTATGTGATGCTCTCTGCGTATCTGTGGGAAGCCTGAAAGGGCACCGGCAACATACCAAGAGAGACAACCTGTTTGACTAGGAAGAGGTCGGGTGTGGCACATGAGTAAGCACCCCAGAGATCCCTCACTGTTCGTGGCTGGAAAAGGCTGCCTTCTTATTTGTCGTATTTATGTTCCAGCTTCCCTCTAGCCAAGGAAGTATACATGGCTCTTCCCCTGGCCTTTAGCTTCACAACAACCCTGGGAGGTAGGTTAGGTTGACCCAAGGAGGGGAGGAAGAACCCTGAACCCTAGGTCTCCAGCACTCTTATTGACTGCGTTGCAACGGAGTGGGCCATAGCTCAGTGGAAGAGTGTTTGCTTTGCATGTAGAAGGTCCCAGGTTTAAACCCTGGTGCTTCCAGGTAGAGCTGGGAGAGAGATGCTGCCAGTCAGTGTAGACAAATATTGAGCTAGATAGACCAATAGTCTAGACCCAGTAAAAGGCAGGTTCCTATGCATCTCTGCACTAGCTCTGCCCAAGTAGACTTCAATAATATGCTGCTTTAAAGACCCCATCAGGGAAAACAAGACCCGCATGTGCATTTGTGTGTGTGCCGGGGACATTGGAGAGGTGTCTTTCCACCCACACAAGTAGGGATCCAACCCAAAACTGTCAACAAAATACTTAGCTAGCACCATTCAAAAAGGTTTAAAAGTGACTCAGTGTATAATCCAGAGAGCAAGCAAATGGAAGCACCACAGTATATTTTGGGCACCCTGACCCTACATAGCAATTGTGCTCAATCTGTATTTTGTTGAATAATTTTTCATATTGTTTGGCCTGTTGTTATTTAGTGGTATTATTATTATTATTATTATTATTATTATTATTATTATTATTATTATTATATTTTGTGGGGGCGGCGTGAGGTCTGCCGCTATTAGGAACTTTGAGCTTCTTTCTGGGAGGAAAAGCAGGCAGGCAGCAAAGATTGACATGAATAAACTTTGCATCTGTAAAGGAGAAGTGGCTCTGCACTCAAGGAGTATGTTTGGGAGCTGGGAGAAAACAGGGTTCAACCGCCTGGTGTTTTTTATTTATTTATTTATTAGATCGACATGAGGCAGCATAAGAACATGGGGATGGACCAAAGTGCTGCAGGTAAAAAATACTGCTTTTGAATAATCCCCCCCCCCAAAAAAAAACTCCCTGAAAGGAGAAAATTAGGAGAGGACTAGGCTAAACCTTTCTGCTAACTTTCTACTTGCAGGGAAAGCCTGCAAGGTGAAAGAAACTTTATAAGAAAGGTGTGAGGATAAAATGGGGAGAACCATGCAGGCCAGTGGGAAATTTAGCAGGCAACGAGTCAGCATCCTGAGTATTTGCCCATGCTGTGTGCCTCACTACTAGTTCTTATGGCAGGGGTTGTGGCACTGAGTTCTGTATCAGCACATCAGTATAATATCCTTCTGATGTACTAATTTCCTATTAATTTTAAAGACCATAATCCCTTCAGTCCCCCAGTTTTGAGGGAGCCAAGGGGCCACTGGGAGGCTGCTCTGCCCTTACCTCCCAGAAAGAAAACCATAACAGGTGGCCAGAATGTGAGCAAGTGCATGGCGCTTGCTTCAACTTTCCCTGCTGGAAAGAACAATTGTAATAACTTGGTAACTATGACTGCAGTCCTAACACCACTTCCCTGGGAATAAGTCCAGCTGAATTCAATAGGACTCACTACTGAATCAATAAGGGTAAGACGGTGATGTAAGAAGCAGTGGTAGAGTTTGGCTCCCCTCCTCCTCCTTCATAATTCCTTTTCCTTTTATGTCATGTCTTTTAGACTGCAACCTGAGGGCAGAGACCATCTTATTATTGATTACCGTAATCCACCATGAGAATTTCCCCCTCAGCTGAACAGCAAGGTAAAATGACTTTAAATAAATAACTAAGTTTGTAATGCTGCATTTACCATCTCTTTTAAGAAAAAAAGGCTGTCCATGTGCCCTTGCAATACAGAGGTACAGTGGTACCTCAGGTTAAGTACTTAATTCGTTCCGGAGGTCCGTACTTAACCTGAAACTGTTCTTAACCTGAAGCACCACTTTAGCTAATGGGGCCTCCTGCTGCCGCCGCGCCACCAGAGCACAATTTCTGTTCTCATCCTGAAGCAAAGTTCTTAACCTGAAGCACTATTTCTGGGTTAGCAGAGTCTGTAACCTGAAGCATATGTAACCTGAAGCGTATGTAACCTGAGATACCACTGTAATAATAATCCTTGCTACAGCTTGGCTCAGTGTTGCTCCACTAGCTGTAATGAGACAGGGCTAGTTTAAACACGGTGACTTTCACAACTCTCTCCCCACTTTCTCCTCATGGACCTCCTTATGAACCTTATGAACCTCCACTGTACAGCCTGTTGAGCTGATTCTTCCCCAAGTGAAGAAGAAACAATAAAGCCGATGGGGAATGAACTCAATTAGGCCTGAAGAGACCAAGGTTCAACTCCCTGCTCAGCTTTGAAGCTCACTGGGTGACCTTAGGCCCATCGCTATCTTTCAGCCTGACCTACCTACCGCACAAGTTTATTGGGAAAATGAAATGGAGTGAGTGGGTGGGTGGGTAGGTGGGAGGGAGGGAGGGAGGGAAAAGAACCAAACATACTGCTTTGGAAAAAAGTCCAGACAGAAATATAATACAGTAAGTAGATAAATCAATAGAATTAGTCCACATAAGACTTTCTGCCCCCTCACACAAATCTGTCCTTATGAGCTTCTGATATTTAAGTTAAGAGCTGTTTCCGTTTAGTCAAAGCACTGCTGTACCTTGCACCGTATGGGGTAAAAGCTGAAGCTCAGTGGTTAAGAGCATCCTCTTTGTATCAAAGGTAAAGCGACCCCTGACTGTTAGGTCCAGTCACGGACGACTCTGGGGTTGCGGCGCTCATCTCGCTTTACTGGCCGAAGGAGCCGGTGTTTTGTCCGCAGCTTCCGGGTCATGTGGCCAGCATGACCAAGCTGCTTCTGGCAAACCAGAGCAGCACACGGAAACACCGTTTACCTTCCTGCTGGAGCGGTACCGATTTATCTACTTGCACTTTGGCATGCTTTCAAACTGCTAGGTGGGAAGGAGCTGGGACGGAGCAACGGGAGCTCACCCCATTACGGGGATTTGAACCGCCGACCTTCTGATTGTCAAGCCCTAGGCTCTGTGGTTTAATGCACAGCGCCACCCACACCCTTTTTTTATAGGGTTGCCCTATTCCTAAAAGTGAAAATCTGGACAAAGTTTTGTTTTGTAGTTGTTGAGCGTAACCCCCCCTTGCCATATGTCCAGGTTTTCCCAGACATTTTGCCCATTTGCTGAAAATCCGCCTGGGCGTTCCAGGAAAACCCAGATGTATGGCTGCCCTAACTTTTCATGTAGAAGGTCTCAGGCTCTATCCCTGGCATCTCCAGGTCTCAATCACTGGGGAACCTCTATCAGTCAGTGCATGCAATACTGAGCTAGATGGACCATTGGCCTGACTCAACATACAGCAGCTTTTTACATTCTCTTCCTGTAACAGCATTGGAAGAACTTGCCTACCTCCAGGTCAGCTGCACTGTTATGTGAGATTATCAAGTAGTATTCATGGAACGGCTTCAGTTTGATACCTTTAGGGAGCAGTGGTCTCCCATTAGAATGATTTGTGCTCGACAGGAAGAATTCCTTTCTAGTTACTCCGTCTGTTCACCAGGGGGTCTTCACTGCCTCTCTTTCATCAACCCCCCCACCCCCACCTCCTGCCTCTATTGGCTTACTGAGCATGGCTCAACCTTAGGCAGAGAGAGCAGGGAGAAACCACCACAATATTTACCACCCAGCAGCCTTGCAAGTATGTGTAAGGGACCACGCCACTTTGCCATTTATTTTATAGGGTTGCGAAGAATGATTCTCAAAAGCCAACGAAGTGACGGAGGTAATGTCTCTGCTTTTTAAGATGCTGTCTAGGTTTGTCATTGCTTTTCTCCCAAGAAGTAGGCCTCTTTTAATTTCATGACTGCTGTCACCATCTGTAGTTATGGATGCTGCTTCAACAGATACAACCCTTTATTTTATTTAACACAATTCTATACTGTTTTTTCACAAAATGGCAGCTCGGTGGTAGAGCATCTGCTTTGCACACAGGTATCCAGGTTCGATGGCTGGCATCTCCAGGTACGGCTTGGCGTAGCCCCAGTCTGAAACCCTTGAGAGTCACTGTCAGTCTGAGTAGGGTCAATACTGAGCTAAATGCACCAATGGCGTGAACTTAGTATAAGGCTGTTTGCTATGCTCCTAATCAGTCATTACTTTTATGACCAACCCATTTTGGGACTGTACAAGTATAAGAGCCGGGCTCTGCAACACTTGGCGAGGGAGCAGGATCATTCAGCAACTAAGAAGATTGGTAATGCCTTTTTAGGAATAATGAAACAAACGTTGGCCTATACTCGGAGCATAGACAGCAGTCTTGGCTTGTTCCAGTGTCCCTTCTGAAACATATATAACCCATTGCTACAAGCCAATACCTGAACTAAAAAGATGTGGTGATGCAACTATAAGCCAGTGTTCTCAGAAATGCTTCAGAGTTCATTAGCTCCTTGAAACTTGCAACACTTCCCAAAGTGTTGCATCTAGGATTTGTGGGAGACCTGAAGGCATTCTCAAGAGCGTAGAGGGAGACAACAGCCCTGATTAAGAGGCTTAAGCAATGAGCCCCATGCACAGACCCCCAACGAAAAGCAGGCGTTTAAGTGTGTTTCAAAAGAAGCCTTCAGAGTGCTTCTGTGCAGGGGAAATAATGCACGCCTGATGTAGCGGGCCAATCGCAAACCCAGCTCTCACAGCGGCCCACCAGATACCGCTGGGAAGCCTGCAAGCAGCACCTGAGCACAACAGCACTCTTCTTGCTTGTGATTCCCAGCAACTAGCTTCTAGCTGCGAAACGGAGGGCTCCTTTTCCTCCAGTCTTCCCTTGCTTTGGCAAAACTTCTTCATAAACACAGCCCGCTGGGAAATTCCACCAAGTATACAACGAAAGTTCTCCATATGCTTTATATATATATATAAGAGTATGTTTTGACTATGCTCCTGGCTTACATCCAGGGAGCAGTTTTTTTTTCTTATAGCAAGGGGGGAAATGTTAAAACACAAAAACTTGGGCAGGGGGGAAGGAGGAACATTGCATACCATAAAAAGTAAAACGTTTGTATTCTGTTTAGCTGTCGAAAGCTGTTTTTTCTCTCCAAACAAATGAAGCCACAGTGGAATAAACAGGCATAAGGCTGGGCTGTAGGTTAATAATTCAACAGCCTCAACATTTCTTCGCTCCTGCTAGACACAATCCACTGGGAACTTCTCTTGCATAAGGTTCTGCTACAATGAATGGGAGTTACACAAGAGTTCCATAGCAAGGAAGAAGTGAAATGGGGAATTGCTCCCATTGACTATTATAAGCATAGTATTCAGCAGATAGAGCCTTCTCCGAGGATTTGGTACAAACATGTTTACCATTTGCTGGCAACCTGTTCTTGAGAATGCAAATACATTTATTTCCAAGTAAGGCGCACTCTGTTTCCATGGAATTCACTCCCAGGTTCACCCGGGGAATCTAACTGATCGTCTTTAACCTGAATATATAGCTGCAAAAACCTGATGAAGTCATAGGTCATTTAAAAACAAACTGTGTAGATAAATAATAGCACCCATGAGAGCTATAAGCACACAAGAATCTCCATTTCCCTATTACTGACAAACAGATCAAGGTGTTCCCCTTTTTCCAAGTGCTCTGAAAACATTAAGAACAAGGTAGAAAGAAGGCAGATGAGGGCACAGAGAAACAAACAACTTCCCTTACGAAAGAAGCAGTTTCAGGTGGTTCTGTTTGCAAACTCAGAATGAAATGCTGACCTCCCTTGGGGAGGCTGTGCTGTTGCACTTCAGCTTAGGCCAGTCACATCTGGGGGCAATGTCCTTCAGGTCATTGTCACTGTGACGGGAGGTAGGCCAAAGCAGCCTCCTGCCACAGCCTCCTGCCTCCAATGGCACGAACGTATTTATGATGCTGCAACCACAGCACAAGCAAATGGTTAATAGCTTCCACCCCCTATACCTGGCACCCTCCAGATGCTGTGAATTTCAACCCCCATCAGTTCTAGCTATCAGGCTTGTTCCCTGAGACCCAGGAGCTACTTGCACAAAGCACACACCCTATGACTTCTTTCTAGAAAGCAGACAGTAGCACATGTGACATGCTGTACAATACACCGGATAGTCCCTTCCTTACATCTGTTTATTGAGTCAATTTACTTTGGAGCTTGGGGTTTTTTTAGGCCAAGAAAGAAAGAAAGAAAGAGGGGAAAACTAGCCTGCCCAACTTGTTTCCTTGATGCTTTTGTCATGGGGCCAAGTTGCTTTATCAGCTGGGACTCCCCTCTTGCTCAGAAATAGAATCCTTGCTAGGCTGTCCTAAATCCTCAGCAGATTGCCCTAAATCCAGTGTAAACCCACTCAGCACAGAAGCTAAGCATTTCTATAACCTGATCTGATTTTTCAGTCCCTTCTATACTCTTTCAGTCTGTGGCTGATCAAGGCTTTGTAGTCATCCCCAAGAGGCCTTTCACTCTCTGCCACACATGCTCCTGCCATATGCTTGGGACTGATAGAAACAGGACCATAACCATCATTTCCTTTTTATATACAACTTTTACTCAAGAAAATGCCTTTTGCAACCTAGGGTTTGTTTGTCTTTTTAATGGTGCAAACCTAATGGCATATCTTGCTTCATTTGTAGCTCCCCAGAAATGAGATTTTTTTTAAAAAGGCATCAAATTTGCAGATGACACCAAACTGGGGTAGCTAATGCCGCAGAAGACAGAACTGGGATTAAAGATGACCTTAACATATTGGAGAACTGGGCCAAAACTAACAAAATGAATTTCAATAGGGACCAATGTAAGGTTTTATACTTAGGCAGGAAGACCCAGATGCACAAATATAAGATGGGCAGGGGGGATACCTGGCTTATGAGTAGTACATGTGAAAAGGATCCAGGGGTCTTATTTTCTCCTGTTCCAGAGACTAGGACCCAAACCAATGGCTTCAAATTAGAAGACTAAGCACCAGGAAAAAACTTTCTGACAGTAAGACCTGTTTGACAGAGGAACGAACTCCCTCGGGAGGTTTATAAGCAGAGGGTGGATGGCTATCTGTCCTGGATGCTTTAATTACAATTCCGCCATTGCAAGGGGTTTTACTAGTGACTACGCTTCTGTGTGAGTTTGACAAACTGAATTAAGGGCCACATTTGGCAGTGCGTACAAAGGTCTAGGGCAGCCTTCTCCTGAGACTCCAACTCCCATCATCCTTAACTAGTAGCGCCAATGATCAAGTGTGATTGGATGTGTGGGCCAACAACTTCTGCAGGCCCCAAGTTGGGGAAATATGGCCTAGGAACAGATCAACAGGGAAGCCGTCGTCCCAGGCAGTCATTTAACAGGCAGTCATTTACCTGCAGATCAGATGAAGCAACTGGAAATTAGGGATGATCACAGAGTGCAGTACATATGCACGTCAGATGATGAGTCATTGCTGCAAGCCTCATAATATTGCTTGGGGCAAAAATAAAAACCAGTGTCTCCAAAGTAAATTAGCAGCTTACTCTCCACCTCCCTTAAGACCACCCCCTTATAGAAGACAAAAGCAATGGTATTTCTGAATTGCTGAATATAGAACATCATCCAGAGAATGTGTATGGTGCATTGTCTTGAGTGCCAGACTAGGAAGACCTGGGTTCAATCCCCCACTGAGCCATGAGTTTATGGGATGGCCCTGGGCCAGTCATTATCTGCCATCTTAATCAACCTCACAGGTTTGTCAGGAAGATTAAAATAGAGTAAGCACCATGCATGTTCCATCCCCATATGGGACAGCTGCATATTTCTGCAATGCTGGGGGTTGGTCTAGATGATCCTCAGGACCCCTTCCAATTCTACAGTTCTATGATTCTATGTATTTCACCCTAAGCACCTTGAGTGGATTGCAGAAATAAGCAGTACGGAAATAAGAATCTTCTCAAATATGACTTTTTTTCAGAAAACAAGAGATACTTGCAACAACATATAATTTACTAAGCCCTCAGACATCCCATCCATCTTGAACACTGGTTTTGCTGGTTTGGTGCTGAAGGGAATTGGAATCCAACAGTGTCTAGGAACACGAGTTTAGAGAAAGGGGATTAAGATAGGCCTATAGGGGCTTTCCTCGTCTAAAATAAAGCCCTGAATGGATTAGAATTTTGAAAGGGTCTAAACTAGGGTAATAGCAATATCCGAAAAAGAGTGGGTTGCCCCCCCCCCAATAATTCTTCAAATTCAACCCTCCTACTAATACCATGAAAAATTGAGCCGGTGCTTCCTTTCAATTCAATACAGAGGAGTTAAATAGCAGTGACTCTTCCTCACTGGTGCCACCACTTTCCCACTTGTTTTCTTACCCAAGTTTTACTTGGTAGCAATGGGGTGGTTTCACAGCTCCCATAGTCCCTAAACACTGCTGCAGTGGAAATAAATAAAACAAACAGGACATTTATCATGGTTCCTTGAAGCTGTTGCAGCACACTGCGGCAGGCTTTGGGGCAGGCCAAACTGCAAGACCTTGCTGCCACCAAGGGAGCTTGGGACTTCAGGGAGTTAGTCCGAAGAAGAAGAAGAAGAAGAAGAAGAAGAAGAAGAAGAAGAAGAGGAGGAGGAGGAGGAGGAGGAGGAGGAGGAGGAGGAGTTTGGATTTGATATCCTGATTTATCACTACACAAAGGAGTCTCAAAGCGGCTAACATTCTCCTTTCCCTTCTTCCCCCATAACAAACACTCTGTGAGGTGAGTGGGCCTGAGAGACTTCAGAGAAGTGTGACTGGCCCAAGGTCACCCAGCAGCTGCATGTGGAGGAGCGGGGAAGCGAACCCGGTTCACCAGATTACAAGTCCACTGCTCTTAACCACTACATCACGCTGGCACTCAGGGGCACACCACACTCCCAAGTAATGCCTTTAGGAGTGTGATGCAGCCCAAAATTTGGAATGGGCTTCCTTTATTGCTCAACTCCAGTCACTGTAGGCCTGGTGGTCCAAATTGTGCTACACAGCCTTAGCAGAGATAGGAGGCTGCTGTGGGATGTGAAATTGGCCGATGCTTCCATAAACACTTGGGGTCCCTTTGTAACATTTATGATGGGACAAGGCAAGTCAGTGGCAACTCCGAGTAATCAGAGATTTACTACTGCAGTACTTTTGGTCTTTGTGTGATTAATAAGTCAGTCAATGGACTAAATGCGATGACGCTACCCCTTCAGTAAACTCCCTATATGTAGGAATAGCATGCACCAAGTTGAAGTTTTTCTTTTTATTTCTTATTGATTTAATACTTTGCCTATGTGTTTGTTGAATAAATAAAAAATTCAATGAAAATTACAAATAAAATAAAAAAACCTTTATTTTCAATTTACTCAGAAAATAAATGGTTTTAATCAGGTCTGTTCTGCACTGAGCCAGACTCAAAAACCCGTAAGAACTCCGTTAAAACTTAATTCCTACAAAAACAACTTGGGGTGGAATACCTGCATTGTCCAAGGCTCTGTGTTGAACTCTCTCTCTCTCCCCCCCCCCCCCCCGCAAATGCTGTGGATGTTGGCTAGATATAGGAGAATGAGACTGCATCAATTACCAGCTTTTGCCTGGAACATCAGATGCTGTCCAAGAATACAATCCCCCGCATTCTCTAGAACCTTGTAATTCTCAACACTATAAGGAGAGTGAAAACCTGAAACGCTTTTCATTCCACTGAAAAGAACTCCTAAGTGATAGTTTAGAAAGGTTTAGTGTGATCCCCAGTCACTATTGGCTGCATCCTTTCTCCTGGCCAACATCTGATTTGAGCTGTGGGGCGACAATTTTTCTTTCCAGTAGGAAGCTAAAAACACTCACACACAAAATGTAAGCAGTGACATGTGCGCATGATGACAGTGTGTTAAAAGGCTGTATCCCAAGCCTTTCTCCTGAATCCAGGACCAGTTACTGATCTTGGATTAATAGTCAACTGCATACATGCCTACTTGTGTAGGTATAGGGTTTTACCCTTACTGATTAGGAAAATGACATTTTTAAAGGTATGAAAAATTTATACTTATGTGCAACATGCTGGTAGGCCCTGATGGGTTGTAGTTCAACAGCGTTTGCGGCACACCTGGTTGGCCAAGCCTGCTCCACAGCATGGCAGGGGGAAATAGCATCATAGAGCTAACCTCAGGTGACTCTCCTGCCCTTAGCAGAGAGCTGCACTATGCGTTGCTCTTGCCACCTGCCAAAAGAGCAGTCGATGGTGGCTTAGCATGATGGAAGCAGGGGGAGAAGGGGGTGAAAGTGGTAGAACGGGTGGGGTTTACAAAATAAAATGCCTCATTTCTCTTTTAAGAAAAATAGAGAGCTGTTGGTTCCCCGCCACCGCTGCCGCCCTACCCCAACTCGGCTTTATCTGGGAGAGGATTATTTTCAGGTTGCACGTTGAAACTAAAGGATGCTTGCGGTTATCTCTGACAGCAGCTTCAAAGAATGTGGAATTGGCTAATGGCCACGGGGGTGAGGCAGGGAGATCGTGTGGTTAGTTTTACCCGGCTGGAACAGTGCCAGAGAAAGAGGTTAGCACTCCTTAATCTTGCTAGAGGCACCTGTATCTTAAAAATCTCAGGCACTTTCCAGCCTTGGATACATCAATGGGAACTGTGTACAGTCAGCATTTCCTTGTAAATGCAGGAAGAGAGAGCAAGTTTCGGCATATTGAAAAAACTCTGCATCTCACAAGATGTAAATCCATGTATATCATGGTTAAGCTATAAACTATAGAGCAGATCATAAAACTTTGGAACAGCTGATGACGGAAAACAAAGGAATGTTTATGTGAGTGTACACAATGAAAAATGTGTTCTGAATCTGATGGTTTTAATACAGAGCAAATCTCCCTTCTCACACAGGATGGAAACCATTATTATTATTATTATTATTATTAGTAGTAGTAGTAGTAGTAGTAGTTTATTAATTCATTCAATTTATATACCACTCTTTATCAAAAGATCCCGGGGAGGTGTACAACATTAAGAACACATTACGGATCACCAGTAATAATTTAAAAATGAAATAAAAAGCATAACAACAGACAGCATAATAACAAAATAATCGTAATAACAGCTCCCTCCCCCAGCTTTAACAGGCCATAGATTATTTAATAGTAGAAGGCATGGGTAAAGAGGAATGCTTTTGCCTCGCACCTAAATATATGCAACGATGGCACCAGGCAAGCCAATGAAAATGCCTGTTCTCTTACTGCCACCTTCTGAACCTCTCTGGGAGGAGGGCCATAGAGAACGGCCTCAGATGACAAGCACAGGGCCCAGGTCTGTTTTTATGGGGAAAGGTGGTCCTTAAGGTACTGAGCTCCTGATCAGTGTAATTGCAGCTTAAAATTAAATGAATGAATAAAAAGTGCATAATTCAGTATTCACAGATTTTACCTATATATTGTATATATCTCGTTCTTTGAAATCAACCCTTTTTATATACACTGAACTGCTTGCATAAGAGATGAACTGGTATTTCTGGCCTGTATCAGAGAGAGCTGATATAATAATCAATTTGTTTATCATCTATGTCACAACAATTACTGGTACTGTTTGGTGTTAAGTACAGTGGTACCCCGCAAGACGAATGCCTCGCAAGACGGAAAACTCGCTAGATGAAAGAGTTTTCTGTTTTGGAGGTGCTTCGCAAAACGAATTTCCTATGGGCTTGCTTCGCAAGACGACAATGTCTTGCGAGTTTCTGCTGGGTTTTTTTCCTCCCCCCCCCTTTTTCTAAGCTGCTAAGCCGCTTATCAGCTGATCCTATCAGCAGATAAGCCGCTAAAAGCCGCTAATAGCGCTAATCTGCTAATCCGTCAATGGGCTTGCTTCGCAAGACGAAAAAACCGCTAGACGAAGAGAATCACAGAACGGATTCTTTTCGTCTTGCGAGGCACCACTGTATATACCCTTTGCGAGTTTGTAGGGTAAGAGTGGAGTGGCTTTGCTGAGTGTTTAATCACATACATACCCAAACCCACCCCCCTTATGTTGAATGTACCCTTAGTGGCATAGACTCAAACGTATCTGGTTTTCTTTTCTTATTTTTGTGACATATAAATATTTATAATGTGGGTTTACATGTGCACCCATCTCACATACTTTAGAATTAATCGCGATGTTGTTGTAACGGAAGATTTAATCTGCACAAAAACTTAGCCAATACCCCAAAGGAAAGCTCACGTGAAGCAAAACCTCTACCCTTGTCATCCATGCAGGCAGTGACAAGCAAGTGAATGTACAGGAGATAAAGATTACTTTCACCACCAGCATTCCATTCCTAAGAAACTATTTTACGTTTACCATGAGCTTTCTGTATGCATTATACAAATATCCCCCACCTCAGAATTGTTTCACTGAGAGATATTCACATTAAGTGAAATGAAATACATAGAGAAAATTCACTCATTTTGTAAATCACATTGAAACGGGTGGCTTAGAAGGTGATTAAGAAATTAACTGTAATAGTAATAATAAATTTGGCACACTAGTTGAATCTAGCTAGGCAAAATGTGCACTTGATTCCGAGAGGGGGAAATAAAATTGAACACATACGCACACACACACATGGGTCAAACATTTGATGAAGGGCATTTAATTCTCAGCATAAACATTTAAGAAAACTATAATAGAAGACCTCCCATGTAAACAATTCTTTTTGATGAAAAACATTTAAGACATCTGCAAATCTAGCCTTATAGAGAAAAACAGGCATGGTTACTGCAAGGACCATGCCTCAGAGGGCAGATCACATACATTGCCTGCAGAAGGTCCTATGTTCATTAAAAGGATTGCTGTTAATTGTGTGTGTTAGTTGCTAGAAAGAGAGAGAGAGAGAGAGAGAGAGAGAGAGAGAGAGAGAGAGAGAGAATGCCTCAAATCAGCTTAAAAAGAAGGCAAAACACAAACAGACAAAATACCGTATTCTTTGCACCATAACACTCACTTTTTTCCTCCTAGAAAGTAAGGGGAAATGTCTGTGTGTGTTATGGAGGGAATGCCTACGGGTGGCATGCCTACGGATTTTCCTCCTCTAAAAACTATGTGCGTGTTATGGTCGGGTGCGTGTTATAGAGCGAAAAATATGGTAAACTAAAAGACAAATCAAAAACAAGTATAGTATGCAGATGGTGAGAAAGATTTCTGCCTGAAGCTCTGGAGAACAACAGCCTGTCCCACTAGATAATACTGGGATAGATAGACCAGTGACTCGACCTCATACAAGGTGACTTCCTGTGTTCCTAATCACATGTGCAGTGCCCCTATGTCTTATAAACAACCAAGGTATTCTGCCTTGGCAAGTAACATTATATTGCTCCATAATCCCTATGATTAGAAGGGCAGGGCTTCCAGGTCAGAGGGTGAAGTTTACAGGTGTAATCAAGTCCAGGCACTTCTCCTTTAAGAAATTACCTGAAGTCTATGGTTGGCTTGCAGAAGGAGGTGCTGCAAAAATGTTTGCTTTTGAGTAAAGGAGCTGAGTTGTCTTGTTAAAACTGATCAACGCTTTCAAGCAGTATAGCTCAGATAGATGTCAGTATGTAATCTACATACAGAAAGCTGAAGTACCAGAGGGAATATTTCCAGCCCTCTTCTTGGTTGGCTCATTTCAACCTGGAGGAAGAGTTTGATGCACTATCTTTCAGAACAAGTGGTCTACCATGTGTGGTGAAGTTATAAAGCCCTGCTGCAAGGCTCTATCAGATGTCTCCCTGGCTGAGCTACACATGTAGAACCAACTCTGCTGGCAATACACCTCTTTAGAATATTAGGCGTGGGGGAATGCCATGTTTCCATGGCCTCATGTGTTTAAAAACAATGTACATACAAACATTGCTGCATGTGCAAAGCCAGTATGTCAGGAAAAGCATGTCAGGCTTCTAGGCATGCTCAATGTGCATGAGAGTAACAGTTTTGATGAGGTAAGGAGTTCAAACAAATGGTACTCCAAAGTCCATAAAGATTCTGCTATATTGCTCTGCTTTAAGGTAAGACAGCCAGTAGGCTATGTTTGACTTGGTAATAACAGGCTTCTGTATATTTCTTCTGAAAAAACAAAACTCTGTTGGCAGAGCCAAGGCTAAGTGTCCTTTAACTTGCAAAGCAGTTACATCCCTGATCACAATGGGGCAGGGAGAGACAGAGAGATGTAAGCGTAGGCAAAAGAAATGGAACAGGATAGCAGATTTCGGGAGAGGTCATTCCTCTCACACACAAAGCAGACTTGGCAAGCATAAGGTTCAAAGTTCACTCTTTGGCATCATCATGGAATGTGGCTAAAATCCTAAGACTCTGGAGAGTGGCTGTCCATTGGACTAAACCAAGCATGGGGAATCTGTAGCCTTCCAGGCGTTGTTGGACTCCAGTTCCCATCATTCCCAGCCAGAAATGATAAGAACTGGAGTCAACAACACGCAGAGGGCAACAGGACTAGACAAAACTAGGCTATGTTTCCGAGAGTTTCCTAGAGGCAGAATAAGGCTAAATTCCAGTTGCTGGAAGGCAACAGCACACTCTACTTCTGGGCTTTCCCAGAAGCGTCTCACTGACCATTGTGAAGAAAAAGACACTTAACTGGATGTACCATCTGACTGGCTATACTTTTATAACCAAACTGAGGTTTTATGCATCACTTTTTCTGTGTGTGCAGAAAGAAACTATTTCGACACCTGATGCACCAATCACACCAGTCTCTGTACACCTCTATCTCACACCCTTGCTAAACATATGTATTTATTTCTCCTTGCAGCTACTCCTCGCTTAGTTGCTTTTGCTTACTTTTACAGTTTACTGCACATGGCAAACAAAGAACCACCCTCTGTGCAAAGAAACTGCTTGTACTATCATCTCTTCTTCCATGACTCCTTTTAGTAGGAGTCACTGTTTCCAGAAGCTGGCTGGCATCGAAACTTGCCACCCGCTTTCCCTTCCTTTTGTGGTCTATGCTGTGTAGCTATTGCAGGAGCTGCGTAAGTGTGTGTGTTGCTTTGGAAAATAAACTGCAGAATGTCTATTTTTATGTGTGGTGGCGCGCAGAAACACTTGTCATTTGCTGCATCACCATTCCCAGTAATTGGTATTAATTAAGCGCAGATTAACAAGCACAGATTCCCCTAGAATTGTCTCAAATGGTGTGAAAGATTGCTTGAAGTGACAACTAAGTGTTTAAGGCTGTAATCCTAAGCACAATTATTTGGGCTTAAGTCACACCAAACTAAAAAGAACTTATTTCTGAGGAAATATTATGTATTAATAAGTACATTTAAAAACCTACCTTTCCTCTAAGGAACTGAAGCTGGTGTGCATAGTTCTCTTCCCACTCCCCCAGGAAATAACTCTGACTTTCTTTAATAACAAGTGGTATAAAAAATACTGTCAGATACATTCCTTCATACTTAAAATAAACCCAGTGAGGTTAAGCTGAGTGACTACCCCATGGTCATCCAGTGAGTTTCATGAGTGGGTGGGTATTTGAACATTCGTCGCCCCAGTCGTAGTCTGACACACTAACCATTATACCACACTAGCCTAGATGCACAATTCATGACTCCTAAGGAGTGCTATTTTTCTAGAAAAAGAGGTGCCAGAACTCTCCATGAACACCTCCCTTGTTCTCTTATAATGACAATGGCGCAATCTGAGAGGTGATGGAACTGAGTTCCTATGAGTTCTGGCTGAAAGAAAGCCCTGGCAATAAGTAATAACATACAATGATGCTTAGCTTGAGAATGAGCAGCGCTATACCTAAATTGTCAACTTTCCTTTTACCCTGGAAGCCCAGGTTAAGACTACCCAGCCCTCTTCCAAACCAGTGTTTTACCAAAGAGCAGGCAATTACAGGCAATTGTTCAGGAACAACAACAACCAAACAACAACAGCAGAGCAGCAGCAACAACAACAACAACAACTCTTTTGGACACAAAAGTAAGATATACATGTTTTTGAAAAAAAATGAAAACAAATTCACTGAATAATTTGATCACTGCATAGTCAAGCCATTGTTTGTTCTAGATCAGGTATGGCTAACCTGTGGTCTTCTAGGAGTCACTGAACTACAACTCCCATCATCCCAACCAACATGGCCAGTGGTCAGGAATGATGGGAGTTAAGAATCCAATGACATCTGGAGAGCCATAGGGTCAGCTACTCTTGTACCAGATGAATAAATGATGGTTGGATAAACAAAACAAAGTTGAGGCATGTTGACTAATTGTTTCTGGATTATTCACCTACATTGTTGTAGAACAGTTGCGGACATGGGAAAGAGCATTTTCTGTGGCAGACCTCTTGTCCAGTAAGATCTGCCTCTTTTACGGTGTTAAATGAACTTCACATTGAGATACTTTTTCAGATATAGACATCTGCTAAAAAATCTGGCCAGATGTACCACTCCTACACATACTTGACTTGTATTCTGAGACAGCAGCAAGATGTGCAGCTGGCAGAAAATGCATTTGAGGTGTTGACCCCTAAATGATCTAGGGAGCAGGAAGAAGATCAGAATAGCTAGCTCTTGGCATCGATATGCAGATAAAGCACAGAGGTGTGGCTGCAAAGAAGCAAGGTGCGTTTTCCCTGCAGGATAGTCATGTGCATTAAAGCGTCCCTGCTACACTCAGCAAGGAAAATTAGCTCTTCCAGAAGTTTATGATTTGCACGTGTTTATGATTTATGAGTTGGGACAGTTCCTATACACATATGCCCAGGGAGGAGGAAAGGGGCCTTTTAGGGATGGCAAGAGAAAGCAGTGGGGCAGGACCATGCCCTCTATTTTGGTAGGGTAAGAGGGTTAGGCTTATTTTGTTCTGATATGCTGCTTACGATGGATGGCAAAATGTTTCAGCCTACCCACCTATCCTCATGCCATGCCACAGGTTCACCTGAGATGCCACCGGCACCTCAGTGAGATGGACAAAGAATTTCTTCTAATCACATTTTATACAGACCTAATCATGGCAAATGGACATGTCCTTTCCAAAGGGCCTGCTCCCCTACTTTTGATGGCAGACAGACACACACACAGGAAGTCAGTGGGCAAAGCTTTTCCCATTGGTTCTCTCCCTGGCAAGAAGAAGTGTCATGCATTACACAACTGCATGCCAGGGAAGGGTTAGAAATATGGAGGCAAGGGAAAGAAAGAAAGAAAGAAAGAAAGAAAGAAAGAAAGAAAGAAAGGGCAACCCTAAGTGAGTGGATGCACAAACTAGCCCATATAGTTCTGTGAAGTTTGTATAATATAGTTCCCACAATGGTGGCAAGTCCATCCCCCCCCTATTGGCCCATGGCAGCTTCTTTAACAGCTGTGGGAGAAACAGAACAGGCACACATTTCCCCCACCACTGCAAAAATAAAAGGCTGTATTGTGCCTCTCACACAGTGTTTATTTAAATATTTAAAGGCCCCCGTTTCATAAAAACACAGCAAGTCGGAATACAACAGAAAACCCCCTGACATGACAATAAAATCAATAAAAAGTTCAATAAAAAATGGTAGATGAAAAGAAATTCACATTTCAAAAGGCCTGTTTCAATAACAGAGTTATCAGGGTGATTCCTGCCAAACGTCTGTTGGAAGGGGGTTCCACTGGGCAGCGCCTGCCGCACTAAAGGTTCAGTCCCTAATAAAGGCTAGATTACACTGGATTCAGTTCTTTCACTGAACAGAGGAACACTTTGCTAATCATCTTTTTTTAAAGTTGCACCCGCATCTATGTATTACAAAATACAGAGAGAGAGAGAGACTTACCTTCCTAGGCTTGACTTTATCTTGCAAATCGTACTGGCCGATTCCTTTATAACTGATCCCGAGCCACCATGGGATCCCTTGTTTATCCTGAAGAACAGAAAGGACACAAGTGGCGAGACCTAAGTAGGAGTCAAGCGCTGCCGAGTTGATGCAGTAGCGTTTAAAAACTATTTTGTTCTGCAACAAGTATCTGCAGGTTAGGGAGACGAAAAGCAGCTCTTTGTTAGCACACCTGCAGCCAACTGAGCGGGGATTATTGTTTAAAGTGGTCTGCCATTCCTTTCCCAGCTGGAAGATAGATGCTGTGCAAACAGGCAGAAAGCAGTGAGGAAACGAGAAGGCTGCATTCCTTGAAACAGTGGCTACAGGCGGGGCGCAAGCTGAGGAAAATCTGTGGGCGGTAAAACAACAACAATGGAAGGGGTTTGATGAGGGGTATGTCCAAAGTACTGCTGCCCTGGGACACTGCTGAGAGGAAAGAATGGGCTATGTACACATGGCACTTTACTCCAAAGTACATATTGCTGCCTTTAGAAGATCACCCTGCATTTATTGCTTTGCACAAGCATATGATACGGAGTAAGGAAGTAGACTGAAGCTTATCTTGTTACTGTGTGACTGCCTCATCTCGGAGGGACCTGTGTGCAAGATTTCATGTTTCACAGGTCTCTCTTTCTCAGTTAAGGAGATAATAACATGAAGCGTTATGCAGCCAACACACTGTTTCAGTAAACCTGACCACAAGCCTTTAATATAGGTTATTAGTATCATCCACCTATTGCAGACGAGGTTCAGAGGCTAAGAAACGGCAGCTAGCCTAAGGCCACCAAATGCATTCACAGCCGAAGTAAACTAGGGATTTCTGGTTCACAGCTCAATCACTCAGCCACTAGCTTGCTAGTGTGAAGTCGGCATTTTCCAACAACTGCATTATGAACATATAATGGCAAGCTTGCATAGTTTAATCAGGAACGTATGGGATTATAAAATGTATACATTGGGTATGTGTGATCTTAAGTTATTACCAAATAATGCTGTATTTGTGTGTATTTTTAATGTGACCCTGCCCTAAAATTGCTTATCATGAATTGCTTAAATTGCACACATAAATAAAACGCCACATCTTGTGTTTTTGTGTGTGGAAGATGACACAAAGTTCCTAGCATATGGCCTCACAGTATGGTCTGAAAGCACACGAGGCCACCATCTTGCTGAAGTTTAAGCAGGTCTGGGTCTAATCACTGCTAAGGGGAACAAACACCTGGGAACCACATGTATGTTGTTATATTAAAAACAAGAGACTGAATTAAAGCAGGAGTGTTGCTCCAGATGTTGATTCTGACTCCCATCAGCTTCTGCCAGCATGGCCAATGGCCAGGCATGATAGGGGGCTTCAGTCCAACATACGGACAGCAGCATGTCAAGGAAGGTTGGTCTACTCTCACTGGCAGCGGTTCTCCAGTGCCTCAAACTGAAATTATCCCCACCACCAGGGACTGAACCTGGGACCTTCTGCATGCCAAGTATGTGTTCCCTCCTGTTTTTTTCTGGGGAGGGCACTGCTCTTTCAAAACTCCAACTCTATGGGTGGGATTCAACTAAATTACTGTGTGCGCGCAACGAAGTCCACTCATGCAACAGGGCTCCCCCCTTCTCCCCCGCAAGCACCCCCTAAATATGCTCTGGAGGGTTGAAGAAACCCCTAGAACAGGTTTAGGGGGCAAGCAGGGTGAGAAGGGGGGGAAGTCCCATTGCACGAGCAGAATTTGTTCCCAGACTTTGTACCATAATTAGCGCAATGCTGAATTCTGCCCCAAGGCACTTAGGTTCTCTTACAGCGGTCACTAACCTTTACTCCGTAGTAATGGACTCCGTATGTAGGCAGAGCTTCAACCACTTTCATGTACCTGTGCAGACAGATTCATAAGTAAATGGGTCGGCTCTTCTGTGAAGTTCTCTCTAAGCACATATTCTCTGATTTTTTTAATTCCTCTTTAAGCTGCAGCAGAGGGTTCTCCCCATTGCCCCTTAATTTTTTTTAGAACGGATCAGTCAACAGCTATGTTCGAAGTATGTTTACAAATGCGTTCAAGCACAGCAACAAACTGCATGGTCAAAAAAATGTCAAAAGAGCTCAGCAGAATGGAATTAGCATGGTCTCCCGTTAAAAAAACACCTCCAAAAGTTGTGCGGTGCAATTTGGCACAGGTGCTCAGCCCCTATTCTACTTGCCAGCTTAACAGCTGAACTCCATTAAAAACTTGGCTCCAATTATTGTGGCTGAGCTATCTAACAATACAGGTCTGCACTATTTTCCAAGTTTAGTTCTAAGATGTGTTTTATGTTCTTCTGAGTACACTTCCATGGTAAATGTAGCTGACCAGGCTATATGAGAGAAATTTGAATAGTCAAGTACACATAACCTCAGGGAGATATGACCAGGAAATGAGATCTGACCAAGCTAGTGCCTATTCATGGAATGTTCAGTTGTTTGCACAGCTTCAGCTGTTGGGTCAGTTCTTGAGTAGGCTCCTGGCTATGAAAGGCACTGTGGAGTCTTCAGGAGAAAAGACAGTGTGGGAGGGGAATTGGGGAATTGGTCCAAAGATCTGCTGTCCATGCCTTTGCGACCTACAGGTGGGCATGTCACTTTTCAACAAGTAATCGCTGACCATCAGTGTCTACCAGTGACTAACTAAGAACCATGTCAACCTATCAGACCACTGATGAAGCCCCTTCTGCACTCCACCTCACCCCACAAATGTCCAAGTGAAACACTTACTGAACAATCGCTTGTCCTCTGGTCAGCCCCTTATTTTTTACATAATGTTCAATGACTCTGTCCTCACTGTGGAACAAGCACAATGGTTAAGGAGGCGGCAGAAGTATTTTATACCAAATAGTATTTTATACCAAATAATAATGTTTGATGGCACTCAGAAAACCATTCCACACACAAACATACAACACTCCGCTAAGAACCTCTTCGGTGAGGTGCACACTCTTGCACATTCAGGAACTGAGCTACACAGAATGGAACGATGTGTCTGTTCCTTGATATAGCAGGACGGGCTCTAATTTGTAATTAACCCTGCTATATCGTGCACACTACTGTAGAATGTCCCATTACTAAGACACAAGCATTGAACGAGTTGCAAGCACAGCAAAGCTGAAATTTAGCAAAAAGCAGGTGGAGTTATGTTAGATTCCCTACCGCATCACTTATCACCATGATGAGAACTTGCAGACTAAAGTGTGCATATGTCAGAAAACTGCCTATACCAATACATTATCTTTGGAGGAAATAACAGAAGAAGTTAAGTGGTTCCCTGCCAGATCAAACCAAAGACCCATCTAGTCCAGGATCCTGTTCTTACAATTAGAGGCCCCTGGGAAGCCCATAAGCAAGAGTTGAGTGTAATAGCACTCCCCAGCAACTGGGGATATTGAAGCATATCACCTCTGATAATGAAGGTAATATAATCATTGTGTACCCATTCATAATGTAGCTGCTCAATGAATTTGACTGCTGTTAAAGGCAGAAGAGTCCTGCTGAGTGGAGGAAGGAGTTCAGTAGCAGCTTTTAAGACATTTGGGCTTGGATCCAGAGTTCCTGTGAGCTGAACTCTGATCACAGGATGCTCCTGCTAGAGGAAGAGGCAATTCCCCCTCCACCTCCGCCTGCCCCCATAATCCCTTAAAAAGCTACTCTAAAGGGTTGAGAGACCCTCTGGAAATAGTGTGGGAAGTGGCCTGTAATGCAGCAGGAAGGAGGACTGGGTGAAAATCACCTTCTCATCTCTTCCTCTAGCTCACAGGAACTCTAGATTCAAGCTAAAATGTCTTACAGTCTGATACAGGCCTCTAATTTTTTTACCAGGACCTTTCATAGTTGCAGGTATTTAACAGGGATAATCCTGGCTTACATGGGCCAGCAATGACTGGAATAGCTAGATCTTTTGAATTTCAGCAGGACACTGATATTGTTAAGACACAGGAGCCCTGCTAGAGAAAAAGATAGCAACACCGTGGGACCCACAAAGGCTGCTACCCTACATACACTGCTTAAAACTCACTGAACTTGCAACACCTACCTGTGTGCATAACTGCAGCCCAAAAGGAATAAGCTGTTATAAATGATCAATGACTTGCCCTCTCTTATAACTACAGATTTCATAGTGCGGCTTGAGTTTATGAAGGTGAGTTATCAGCATGACAGCAATGGACTATGAAGCGGCAACAACAAAGATGGCCACGTAACTCTCATGGGAAGTAATAGTTACACTTTAGTCTGCACTAGGTAGACCTCATCTGGAATACTGGGCCCAGTTCTGGGTGCCACACTTTAAGAAGGATGAAGAGAAACTGGAACAGGTTCAGAGGAGGGCAACGAAGATGGTCAGAGTATGGAAAACCAAGTCCTATGAGGAAAGGTTGAAGGAATTGGGTATGTTTAGCCTAGAGAAGACTGAGCAGGGGACATAATAGCATTTTTTTTAGTCCCAGAATTACAGCCCCGAGTTTACTTTGGAGAGAGATCATATGAAAGTCAACTCCTTTTAAACATTCCTATGTTTTCCTTAAATATTTGAACTAATCTTTAAATCCTGGCCCTGGATTCAGATACACTTATCGACCTACAGAACTTGGGCAGTGTCTGTATTAAAGACATCTATACTATTTGTTCAACAGCTTTTCAAACAAATAGTAGCTGGGAGGAAATTTCGACAGCCTCATGAAAATATGTGTGTTATTTAGGGCGCCAGATAAAGTGTTTGATGGGCCAGGAGGACCTTGGATTAAACCCCTGCTCAGAGGTGGAAGTCCTTGGATGGCCTTGGGCAAGGCACAGCCAGACCTAATTTACTTTGCTGGCTTGTTGTGAGGATAATATGGGGAGTTGGAGGTAGGGGGAGAAGAGAAAATATGGCTTGGATCTAGAGTCCCTGTGAGTGAAACAGGGGAGGTGATTTCTGCCCAGTTCCTCCTTCTCCCCTCCTCCCTGCAGCCTCCTTTGTCCATTGAAAAGCTGTTTAGGAGGGCTGGAGAACCCTCCAGAACAAGGTGGTGCTGGGAAGCATGGGAAGTGAAACTTGTCAAAAATCTCCTCCTCCTCACTTTATGGACCACAAGTATGGAAAGAGCCCTTCCTATTCATGGAAGAGACAGTGTGGCTCTCCAACCCTTCCAATGTTGGTTAGAGAAGAAGGGCAGGATAAAAGCGTGAAAGGCAAGTGAAAGGAAAAATAAATGTGTCTTACCAAAAGGCGAGCGATGGGTGTTCCTGTAGCGTCTTGGTAGGAAAGGCAGGCAAGTTCTTTAGATCTTTTCTTGCATTCTCATCACTTGGAAGTGGACGGGAAAACAAAAGAATAAAAGAGTGTTAACTATTTTGGAATCAGTAAGACTTGCCTAGTTGGTTCTAGGAAAAGGGGGCTGAGTTTTAGCCACTCGGAAGCGGGTTCATTCATAGTGTAGTCCAGCTGTCATAGCAACGTAACCCTATAGGCCTTCTAGCATGACAACTCTGAACAAAAGAAGTGGACTTGCATTACTTTTCTGATTAGGGACACAGTGCAACTGAGGAAATTTGGCTGCCGAAGAAAAAGAGGCGGTGATACTCATCAGCCACTGAATATTCTTTGCTGAAACGATACCTTCTGTTTCAACCAGTTGAAAAAACAAACCCCCGCGTTCTCTAACATGGACACATCTCTTAAGATTCCTAAAGCAAATCTGATTCCACTTTTTGACTAAAAAAATAATAATCAGCTAAGGCATTCTCACTATTCTAGTTCTTGGAGAGGGGGGAGAAATAGGAGGAGAAAGAAAGTTAAAAAGAAATTGTAACTTGGCCCCAAGTTACAATTGGGATTGGGCAGATATCCATTTAATTATTTTAAGAAGACAAAAAGGCATGTGTGGCTGCTGGCAGAAAAGAAAAGTGGGCAATACTTTCTGTTTATCTGCTTAATGAGGCCAACGAGTTTCTGCAGGATTTCTGCATGCTTTTAGCAGAGATCAGCAAGCACCAACATGACTTTTCTGTACCAGTAATTCATTGGGCTTCCTGAGTCATTAACACGTGCCTCGTTTTTCCCAATGGAATAAGCTGACGCATTACTTCTTATACAAGGTGCCTTGTTCTAAACTGAACTCACAGCATCTTTAAATAATTCAGCACAGGAGAAAAGTGTGACTTCCTCCCAACCCTCTGTTGCAGAATCTCTCTGGATGTGCACCTGTCCACAAAGCAAGGAAGGATTTCCTAACAGTGTGGTAGCCCAGGGGTGGGGAACCCCAGGCCTAAGGGCCAAATGCATCACTCCAGTCCTCTCTACCTGCTCCTCGGGACTGACTGTCCCCAGGACATGCCTCTCAACTGCCCTGCTGTGAGCACCCTCCTTGTGTGCTTCTGTCTGCCTGGAATGCCTCCCTGAACTGCAAGAAGACATTTTGGTTGCCTGGACAGAGGATGGAGGTGTGTAGGTGTGTGTGTGTGTGTGTGTGTGTGTGTGTGTGTGTGTGTGCACAGAGACCTCTGGTTTCTGTCTGGCTAGCATGTAGTCTACTGTACAAAGGTAAGTCTCACATCTGCTGCTTCACCCAACGTTGGCTCTGGCCCCATCCACCACTTACACAAACAAACACAAACACAAACACACAGGGAAGCTCCCCCTGGGAATGCAGGCTGAAAAAGGTACCCCACCCCAGTGATAGTATTATCGCAGCATTGGCATCCAAATATTTCTGGAAAGAGCCTCCTGTCAAATATCTCTTTTCTGGCAGCAAGAATCACCTCTTCCAGAACTGGATTTTTTTAAAAAAACAAAAATCAGATTTAAGCTCTATCTGCTTATATTTACACACACACACACACACACACCCCAACAACACTGGGATAAATTGTCAGTTGCCCATGTGCAGTTCAGGAAAGGCTCTTGCTGGCAGAAGGAGGGAGGAGGCCTCCCCCTTTGTCCTGCAGCGCCCCACACCATCCCCCATCCTGTTCCCTGATCCCTCTGGAGCACATTTTCATGGAACAAAGGGAATAAGGAATAAGCAAAAACTGCCCTCACTGAACTGAGTTCTGTTCACAGGATCCAAGCCATTATTTTAACACTTTCAGTTAACTGAAACACACACACGGAGTGTGAATATGTCTGCATGTGTGGATAACACAAACACGCCAATTCAACTGTGGTCCTTTAACACAAGTGTTCCTATAGGAAATAAAAGGATTCTATTTCAGCTGCCAGTTCTCACCAGAATCTAGGTCTCCACCCGCCACAAGCACAGAGCAGGCCCATTGTAGTCCAGCACCTGCAGGGCAAATAGCTATTGATGACAAGAAAGTCGATCTGCAAGGAGATTCTCCTAAGGGCTGCAGCCAATCTGAGGTGGTGGGAAAGTTTCTTCCTGACCTCAAATATCATTATATGTCAAACGCTTGAGTGTTATTTGAGCAAACCTCTTTCAGAGAGTTACTCCCAAAAGAAAATGAAACCAGGCACACATTTGTTAATGGTCCACCATGGCTATAACATGGACATAACCTTCACATTTCCTCGTACCATCTCAAAAACATACTGTTTCAATGACTTGTGCCAACACTTTCAGCTAATAGTATTCCAGAGTACAATAACATCTTACACTTATTTTACTTATGCAATCACAGCTTTGCACAGTGTGTGTGTGTGTGTGTGTGTGTGTGTGTGTGTGTGTAACTACCCACTCCCCATTTTTATATTCTTCCACCACCACCTGGGCAAAGCTGCCATGCTGGACTTGCCCAGTTTTGGGAAGGTGGCACAAGGGATCTGGCAGTATCCCAGAAGCTGGACTTTGGGAAGGAGATGTGAGCGCTCTGGCAGGGTCCTAGAACCCCCTGCTCCACAAAGCTGGGCAAGCAGTCCTCCACCTTGTAGTGAGGACAGTTCTGGAGGTTCCTGGTGTTCGATGATTTTGCATCTGCAAGCAGTGGCCACAAACATAACCCCCACATAAGATGCGAGTTACCTGTACAGTAGTACCTTGGAAGTCAAACAGAATCTGTTCAGGAAGTCCGTTCGACTTCCAAAACATTTGGAAACCAAAGTGTGGCTTCTGATTGGCTGCAGGAAGCTCCTGCAGCCAATTGGAAGCTGCAGAAGCCCCATCGGATGTTCGGCTTCCAAAAATAGTTCACAAACCGGAACAGTCACTTCTGGGTTTGCTGCATCCAGGAGCTAAAACATTTGAGAACTAAGTTGTTTGAAAACAAAGGTACGATTGTATATGAATGACAGAGTCAAGTCGTGTCACCCAATATCCCAAGGTTTTCTCTGACTCCCAAGAAATGGGGGGAGGCAATATCTTGGGGGTGTGAATGCGTGCATCTGTGTGTAAAGGTTCCTGAATCAAGGCTAGAACACCCCATGGAGGGGTATCTAGAGTCTTCCTTGTACAGCTTTCAACATAAGCTGAAGACACGCTTCTTCTATACTTAGACATTTAAGGTATTTTGTTTTGTAGGACCCTCCTCTTTCGCTGAATGTATACTGCTCTGTTCTGGCTGAAACGGTTCTCCTTGCTCTTACAATCGTTAGCTGTTTTATCTGTTTTTATACATTGCATATTCTATTGTTGTAATCAGCTCTGGGACCTTAGGTGGAGGGCGGGTAAAAAATCTTCTGAATAAATAAAACATCTCTGCTCTCATCTTGACTTTGAAGCAATCTGTTCATTAGTTCTCTGTGGTATACGTATAAATGACAGCTTCTTCACCTCCTTCAAAGCTCCTCCACAGTGGCTCACCACTAAGAGGCTAATATATGTTCACAATACACCCATGACAAACTACAGTGCCCTATTTTGCTATAGCCCCCCCCCCCAAATCACAAAGGCAAGCCGCTCCTACACACTGAATGAAGGTGCAAGCCGTAATTCAGAGGTTTCCTGTGACAGGGCTGAAAATGATAGACTCCTTAGGCTGCAGGAGAACTGAAGATCAACTAAACTTCAAACCCTTGTTCACAACACAGGATCAACTTTCACTAACCCAACACTACCCAGATGACAATCTGTGCAATACAAAGCGCACCACTGAGCAAGGAGTAGCATGGCACACTTTCCTAAGAAAATAAACTGAATGGATTCATTAATTGAGTGGAGTGACATGTTACAGATGAAAGCAAAAAAGCCAACAACCTCACAATGTCAGTGTGACCTGAGGAAAAGCTCCCCCCCCCCCAATGCAAATAAGTATAAATATAATGTCACAGGCACAGCGCTGTAAATTGTATTCTGTGCTTCTATTTCCATGAGTAACAGAACTTCAGGGTCTGAAATGCTAGCTTCACCTCATTCCTTTTCCCCAGTTGCCTTAGCTTCACCTGCCAGTGTACTCAAGCTCAGGTTGGATTCAGATGATCACCTGCAATTCAGATTACCACTAAAAATCCAGCCCAGAGAGAATGCAACCAGAAGGATAGTCCATTATCTGTGCCATCTGGCAAAACGGCAAGGTGTTCAGGGGAGAAAAGAAATAAATAAAATCCACTTTGTTTTCTATCTTGTTCTCTATAAGCCTAGGCCAGGGTGCTAGTGTCATCAGCTCTTGAAAGTGGTCTGAAAATAATTTGTTCCATTTGCCTGGAACACCTTGGGAGAAAGGCAGTACAGTGGTGCCTCGGGTTAAGTACTTAATTCATTCCAGAGGTCTGTTCTTAACCTGAAACTGTTCTTAACCTGAAGCACCACTTTAGCTAATGGGGCCTCCTGCTGCCACTGCACCGCCGAAGCACGATTTCTGTTCTCATCCTGAAGCAAAGTTCTTAACCTGAAGCATTATTTATGGGTTAGCGGAGTCTGTAACCTGAAGCGTATGTAACCTGAAGCGTTTGTAACCTGAAGCGTATGTAACCTGAGGTACCACTGTACATAAATGCAATAAAGAATATACTCAGTTGAGAACAGCATGCTAAAATATCTCTATCATTCTTATTAAATAGTGGGTGTACATAGTAGATGACACAGAGATTTCTCCAAGTAGTTCTTTATAAGTAAACTGGAATTGAACTGAACAGCAAACAGCTCAGCCAGCCTGCTTTTATAGGCTGTCAACTTTGTAACAACAACCCAGGGTTTTCTGCCTAAATTAACTGATGTGGACCTCAGTGAAAACTATATACATGATACCCCTGGTGGCCAGGGTGAGAACTTCAATACATTACAATTCTAGAAGAGTTGCATATTAAATAAACAAAATGCCAACATTGGCTAATTAGGTCACAGACAGATGAGTCCCTAACGCTGGCCAGTGTTGGCCTAAGTGTGCTAATTTGATAGCCAAACTCACTGCTACACCGCTAGGCCATATCCTAATCCCGTTTGCCCAGGAATAAACCCCACGCTGAATTTAAGAGGTTTTATTGCTGAGTGAGACACGGAGAGGACCGTGCAGTAAATTATTCTTCTACAAACAGCTTAACGTCTACGCATTGCCGAAGACTACATCAGCACTCTCTTTTTGGTTAAACTAGTTTCCAAACTAACATTAACAAAAATTCATAAGCAGACAGAATTGGCAGATGCCACATTTCATTTACCTTCAATAGTGTGCTTCACGGCCAGCTATGGAAATGGAGGCAACACAAGATCACTCAATTCAAGGGGGAAAGCCAGTATCACTTTCCTATACAGCAAATTTGTGCTGGAGCATCCTAGAGGCTGAAACCATCTGTTGGTTCAAACATATGCAGCCTCCATGCTTGAAAGGTCTAACCACTGTTTAGTAATTCTGGGGGTTACACCTAGAGCCAATATCGCATAGAGCCAAAACACATTGGGTTCAATGGTGGGCAGGATTGGCCAAGTCTTTCCCCCCCAGACATCTGCCCCCTTTTTAATTTTTTTGCCAGACACGTAAATTTGAACACACACAAGTTCAATGCACATAAGCCACAGGCTTACTGTATACACCGATCCCAAAATGTGAAGCTGTAGTCCAAAGGTATACATTTCTGCACCCAGGTCCCTACTCATATAGGTTTCTTAATTGTGTGTGTATGAGTGTATGTTAAATTGAGATCCACAGTGGATATATTTACAAAGAGCATTGAACTCTAAAGAGCTTACAGCTTTTGGGGTGGGGTGGGGGCAGGGGATAACCAATGGGCATATGATCTCATTCAGGCACTTACAACTTGCAAGAATGACCTCAGAGCACCAGACAGATTCTCCCATGCACCAGGCAGGAAGCGGATCTGTTCCTCTCTACCTGCGGATTTATTGTTGAGCGAGTGGGGATTATTCACGGTCTGCATGATGCTAGAAGATGTCTCCCATGAGGCTTCCAAGAGCTGCAGACTTGTTATTGCTAACACTCATGGGTTCTTCCTCTTTGCACAAAAGTCAGATTAGCCAAATTAGTCGTGGTTCCTTTGTGCGGCAGCAAAACTGAAAGCTTGTTATCACAGTCCTATGTGCTTGATAACAAAAGGCACCTCAGCCTACAAAAAGGCATGCATCCAGTGGCAGGGAACTGGCAAAACTACAAGGGGAAAGTGGCATTAACGTGCAAGCACTGTCTGTGCTATGTCTCCTGGGCACACAGTAAACCTAAGTCAGGGGAAAGCTTCAGAAATAGCAGAGTGGAGCTGCATATAAACACAACACCTCCCATTTTTGTTTTCACAGAATCGACGCAGAGACCTTAGAGACCATCTAGTCAACTCTCGGCTCAATTTAGGACTCTTGCAACTACAGCATCCCAGGTAGATGGAAGTCCAGCCTGCACTTCAATGCAGGAGAGCCGATCGCCTCCAGAGGTAGTCTATTTCATTGTTCAGCTAAAATCTGCTTCCTTTCCATTTCTATCCATTAGTTCCATTCCTGCCTTCTGGAGCAGCAGAAAACAAGCCTGGCTTCATTTTCTCCCTGAAGCCAATCAGATCTCTGAAGGACAACTGTGATGTCTCCCTAACTTTTCCCCACCAGCCTAAATGTACCCAGTTATCTCAACTACAGTAACTGACTGACTGGAACCCTCTTCCAAGCAGATTAATTACTGGCACTGTTACGATGTTACATATATGCACCCAAGACACAATAACAATAGCTCAGAGGTATAGTATTGTATCTGTTTCTCAGATGGAAGCATGTCTAATGAATACAGTATTTCCACAGATCTCATGAATTGTCTCACTTAATCTCTGTATTCACTTGAATTCTTTAGAAATGACACCACTGACAGCACAAAATTGCAGCAGCTGATAGAATCACACTTCGTTAGCTAATTGCTTTCCAAAATAATGGACATAATTGAGCCAAAGCAACATATAAAATGGTACCTCGGGTTACATACGCTTCAGGTTACAGACCGCGCTAACCCAGAAATAGTACCTCGGGTTAAGAACTTTGCTTCAGGGTGAGAACAGAAATCGTGCTCCGGTGGCAGCAGGAGGCCCCATTAGCAAAAGTGGTGCTTCAGGTTAAGAACAGTTTCAGGTTAAGAATGGACCTCCAGAACGAATTAAGTACTTAACACGAGGTAACACTGTATGTTGATTTCAGTGGTAGAATTACAGGACAACCCTATAAAAGTCCCTGCAGAAGTAAATACCACCAAGTGCAATATGTAGGATTAAAGCCTTAAACATGTGCTTCAGTTCTGTCCCATTGTAATCAATGATACTGTTTAACTTTGGCTGGATTGCGGCCACTGTTTTGTCACAGAAATTCCCTGTTTGTTCTACAGGCATATTTACACCTGCTGATTAACTTGGATGCATTGATTGCCTTCTAATACAGATAATTAAGATCTATTTCTGTTAACCCAGCCCACAGGTCAACCCTGTTAACCTCAAACTGCATATATCCTTTTAGATGTACTTCAATAATAGTCAGTTGTCATTCCACCCCGCCAAAAAAGCAGCACCATTGACAAGAAGATACTGTTTTCACATAGACTACATTGTGATACGTCTTTCTAAAATACATCAGGATAGATCCAGACTACCTATTGGAATTTTGTACACAGGGTGCTCTGCTAGAGGAATGGGGTAGGTGATTTTTGCCTATTACGTCTTTCCACAGAAAAGTTGCTCCAGAGGACTGGAAGACAGCACTGGAGGTGATGTTGGGAGAGGTGGAGCGAATTGGCAAAATTTGGGCCCTCTTCGTTCAGCGAGAGCTTCTGTAGACTCTCAGTCCTTTCTGAGAATGGAAGGGTTGGTAAGTCTGGATCCAACCTATAAATCACTTAACAACATCTGCAAGTGGAGCAATATTTTAAAACAGGGATGTCCAACTGGCCGACCACGATCGACTGGTTGATTCCCTGCAGCTAGTGGTTGATCACAGGCCCCATTTCCTCCGTGGTGGAAAAAGAACATCTGGGCCCACCCCCTTGCCCCGTCCTTCATTTGCGCACGATCTCAAAAGTGGCAGATGGAGTTATCGCTAGCGATCTTCTGTTGAGCAACTTTTGACTGACTTCCTCCCCCCAAGAAAGCTCAACTACCTTGGTTCGCCCCCCCCATGGGTAGATCACTGCCAGCTTTTTATTGTGGGAGTAGATCGCAGACTCTTAGGAGTTGGACTTCCCTGGTTTAGAAGGTTTATCAACACAACAACCCCATGAGGTAGGTCACCACACTCTTCCCATATGGGGAGCTGAGGCTAAGGGAAAATAAATTTGCCCTGAGTCACACAATGAGTACATAATAGAGTTGAAATCATGTATCTTAGATCCTTAGGCAATTCTCTGGTCCACACAATGAGAGATTGGCATATTTGTTAACGAAAGATACTGGAATGTTGCTCATCACTTACCTTTAAAAAGCTATGTTAGAAGTAGCTGTGCCTATGAAGTACCCAACAAATCTGTTAAGGTTTTTTACAATGCCACCAAGTGCAGTACTGTTAAGAATCCTGGGTGTTGAGCACGGCAGCTTATTTAATTCATATTTTGCCTGGGTATAAAATTGAAAAAGAAATACTTCCCCCAATTGAAAAACTAGCTCCCTGTGAGAGTAAATGAAAAGTCTTTACATGCACATATTTATTCCGAATGTGGTGGCAATCCTGAAGTCTAGCACAACCATTAAGTGGCTTTAGACTCTCAGGAACTTCAAATTCCATGTAGAAACAAACAAAGCACAAAGCATATGCAACCGTTTGTAGTGCCATACATTTCACTCAGACTTTTAGATAATCTTATCATGCATATAGAACCCAAGTCCTTACAACCTCATGCATCAACCTGACAGCTTTAAGTATTTGTCCAAGATGCTGCTTTCCTTTCTATACCATAAACAGGCATTGCCCTCTCAGAGAGATTATTGTTACCATGCCTCAGGATTCCAGACAGGAAACACCCACTTGGCAGCAACACACTTCAGAAAGCCAGTTCCATTGTTGGAAGTATACTGCATGCAGGTAACCAAAGAGGGTTGATTCAGACAATCACACACCAATTTAGTAAACCAGTGCTTAGGAAAGGAAATGCTACGGAAGGTTACACACAGCGTTTGAAACTCCCATTGTCCTAGGCACGTTTTGCAACAGGGAATTTCATTAACACGAGCAGCTTCTGAGCTCTGGGTGCAGTACTGAACCTAATTTCAGCTTAAAACTGCCACTGCTGGAAGAAAAGGAGGACCTTTTTCTGCCTCCCCACTTCCAGCCACTCTCTGAAGACTGGAAAAGGGAACCTCATAAGAATATTAGGAGGGTGGGCAGGGGAAGTATGGCTTTGTTTTTTGCAGTCTTCAGATGAGGACTAGACCACATGAAAAATCTGCAGTTCTTTCATTTTCAGCTTTGTATTCCTTATATTAAAAAAGCACGCATAAATACTCCATTGCGGTGCCCATAACCTAGGTTTTAGGTGCCATTTAGCTCCTAGCTTTCATATCTCTGTTTCTAACACTGGTTACACATGAACCAAGGCGAAGGGATCACCCAAGAACAAAATGTTTGGCAAAGCCATGTTTCTACAGATCTCTCAGAATTCCAATCAACCGATCTTGTTCAATAAAAGCTGAGACTATTCCTGCTGTCTCTCTGCCGTTTCAGTTAACAGGGGACTATTCTTTGTCATTCATCTCAGATATCTTCACTATCAGCATGGAGGTGCCATAAGCAGAATAAAAAGCCCCAGCACTTACCACAAAACCAATATGCACCAACTATTATGGCAGAGTTGGTGCCCTCCAGTTGTCATTGGACTTCCACCTGGTATCAACTCCCATCAGGATGTTGGGAGTTGGGGTCCTACATAATCTGGAGGACAACTTGTTGGCCACCCCTGCACTGTGGGGATGGGAAAGCATGTGTGCATAAAGGTTGGCCACAGCATCTTGAGTTGCAGCCACTACTTCTTAAGGACCCTCTCTGCTTTCAATACAATTTGGCAATTCCAGTCCAGTCTGGGCTTGTGAGAGAGCAAGGGAGCAAGTGTGCAGTTCACTTTTCACGCTCATTTTTCCCCTAAGGAGGCTGTACATATGCTGGATCAGGTCCACACTAGTGTTAACTACTTCCAAGCAGGATTGTTACATTTCTTTAGGACATATGTGAGTGCCTTTCCGTGCAGGCTTCCAAGCTCTGGGGAGTCTCTCTTACCCCACCCGCAGCCACCCAGTACATCAGTCATTGGCCAGACTGTGTTAAAGATTGCTATTCCTCTTCAGGGTGGACATTTCTGCATTAGCAGAGCCTGCATGGTACTGGGTAGCTCCTTTGTGTTCCAACTAAGATATCCAAGGCTTTATAGCCTGCCAATGATTCCAGAGGTTGTGCTGCTTTGTTTTGTTTTTTTAAAAATAGCCGAGTCAGCTTTATGATGAGAAATGTGGCAAACAGGTGTTTCACCACAGCATGGCTCTGACTGCTTTTAGATTAGAGCAGCTGCTTTCTTTGAACAGCTTCCCAATTTTTCCCTCAATAACATGCATAAATCATGATCATTACAATCCTCTCAGTGAGTTTGCAATGAGATGCGGCTACAGACACTGAGCATTTGCACAGCACATCTGCAACTTGTAAAGCATGCTGCCAGAAGTAAAATAAAAAAACCAAAATACATATTCCTTCTGTCTTATGCGGAAGTTCGTGACTTTCAATTAAGCTGCAACATCAGTCTGCAGGGTATGCATATGTATTTATACAAACTGTTTCCTCTTACAAACTGTGTTTATCACTCAAGTAATAACCGCCCCCCTACACACACCAACCACCAAGAATTCATTACATAGTCTGTGTTATGCTACACCAGGCAACAGTTATCTTTGCAGCCTATGGGCTATAATGGAAACCCAACATGTCAGCTATTTAAAGAAAAAAATAGAAGCCCTCCTGGCAGCAATTTAATTAACTTCCAGGGAGCATGCATGGCTAGGTCTGAGCTCTGAAAAAACATTACTACTGAAAATGGAATCTGAGATCATCTGTCAGAAAATAAAACTCTTAAAAACTGATAACCGCCTGCTTCTTATACAGCATAGTCCTAAGCATGCAGACTCAAAGCTATGTTCCACGCTGTTCAACTACACATATTCTACAACATGCAGAGACAGAGAGATCTCCACTGCTCACTGCAAATTAACTTGGAAATGACCAGAGTTCTTTTGTGGGTGGGGGACGAACACACAGAAAGAATCTCCCCAGCATTTCTTACTTCTGGGTGCAGCCTCCTGGGCAAATGGATGGAGTTGCAAATAGGATGAATGCCAGCAGGAAACAGAGGGTTGCTCTTTTACACTGTGAACAATTCCAGTTCAGTCTGGGCTGGTGAGAGCTAAGGAACAAGTGTGCAGTTCACTTTTCATGCTCACAATTTCCTAATGAGGCCATACCTCCGTTGGATCAAGTGCACACCAGTGTTTACTACTACCAAGCAGGCATTTTTGCATTTCTTTAGGGCACATGTGAGCAGTTCTGGGCTGCTTCTCCATGCAGCCTGCCATGCCTTGCAGCTCCCTTCCCACTTTGTCCACTGCTGTCCCCCTTGATCAAACATCAGCTGGGTGGTAGGGGGAAATCCGCTGTACTGGGAAAGATGGGGAGTTATTTTGGCTGTATTAAAATCACAGAGAAGTGGCTGCTTGAACATGCTCCCCAGTGACCCTAATATAGCTAGCATCGCTGTCTCTGAGTACCTAGCTCGCCCAGTGGTAGCAGCCAGCATCTGGAGGTTACTAATTCTCTACTGCTGCCACACAGCAACTGAGTCTATCAGGATCCTTGAGGGGGTAAGCAAAAGTTTGTCTGTTTTCATTCATATGGAGATGTTTCCATCCATTGCCAGCCTATTTTTGGTGGTGGTGGTGAGGGTCATTTGTATTTGATGTTGCCCTGTTGTTTCTTCTTGGGAATATCACTGTACTCCGCTGTTTCCCAAAGATCTGCAGCCAAGACACAACAACCCTTGGCACCCATTTCTGAATATTCCACACTCTGTCCCTTCACATATGCAATGGGGAAGGGAGAAGGCAGAGAGAGAACCAGCTGTCTCATCTCTTATGTTTGTACACACAAACAAACATTAGACAGCAAAGTAATTCTAATCATAAGCACTTTGTGTGTGAAGTATCCAAACAATGTTTAACTAAGGAATAAGTGTTTTCCTCTGCTTTGGCAACAGAACAGACATGAGCAGCATCAATGATGTCCTCTTTTTATGTTAAGACAGAGCAGGGATCATAGCTCAAAGGTAGGGTATCCACTTTGCATGCAGAAGATGTCAAGTTCAGTGCACAGCTATAAAGATCAGCCCCGGGGAGCAGGAGCAGTAAGGAACCCTGCTCAAGACCTTGGAGAACCCGTCAATCAAAACACACAAACAATAGCAGGCTAGACAGATGAAGGGTCTGACTCAATATTAAGGCAGAATCACGTGTTCAACTTTTTGCTTGCCTTGCATGCATATCTCTGGTGTGCCAAAGTTTCATTTTGCTGGATCTCGTAGATAAAAGTCTTCTGAATGACACATGCTTAACTGACAGGGTTTATAGGGATATAGAATTAGCATGGGCAAATGGACTTGGCGATCGCAAGGGATTTCACTCTTTTCGCAACTCAGTCAAATCACGATGGAAGCATTGGTAATCCAGACATCCAGGAAATGTGCGCTGCACTGCATTGCAAAATATGACCTCTCATACATAATCTGGCTGCTGCTGTTTTTTTGAGAAAACATTCGTATACCACACATTCTACAATAAATTTCCCAAAATGGTTTCAGAGCACAAAAAACAAACCCAACAATCACAACAATGATAAAATAGCATGTTCAGTAGCATTAAAACAATTAAAAGGTTTAGGCTGCAACCTTAAATCCTCTGATGTTGGTGGTGATTTTTGCAAACACACCCCAGCCTTGTGCCCCCAGCAGGGGCCGGTATCACCAACCTTTGGGCAACACTGCCTAGAAATACTGCTCTGAATAAACTTTGCCTTAAATTCATGGCACATCTGCAATATGTTAAAGAAAGACATATGTTTGACAGCACCTTGAGACTAACTCTTTAGAAGCTTCTTATTGTAAAATATTCATGTTTATGTTTATTTTATTTATTTGCAGAGATTTCTGAACTGCCAACATGAATACAATTTAAAAAAAAAAAAAATACCGCGGCAGTGAACTACATCATATAAACAATGAAATTACATTCATAAAAAAGAAGTACAAAATACATCACAAACCAGTAGACCGAGTTAATACATCAATACAGCTGGATTACCCATTTTCATGGTAATTACTTTAAGCTCATTTTATGTTGTGGCAAGTCACATGCAAATATATATGCTCTGCTTTGCACGAAAAGGCTGGAGGGCATAGAATGGGGCCCCCTTGCACTGTGACTTAGTTCCCCCACAAACCCTTTGGAAGATGTCTGTTGCTGAGGTCCAGCCCATGATTCCCATCCCTCTTTACCTACAATTCTACAGGTCTCTTTTTATTGTTAATTATGGTCTATTAAGAAAGCCCAGCTATCTTACACTGACACCAGCCATAAATGTTCTATAAACATAAGCGCACCTGGGGATCTTCCACTTCTGAGTTCCCCTGGCAAAATTCCCCTGGCATACATTCAAACGGTTCTGCATCTTCCAAATCTGCCACTCTGGTGCCAGATTTCTCTAGCTTTAACCTGCTAAAGAGCTTTCAAGTAAGGACCCATTGAGCGCTCAGTATTGAAAACAAACATTGCCTTCCCTTCTCGTACATTGATGCTGCCTCTTCCCTTGGGCACAGTCTGTCTCATTAGCAGCTTATACACTATTCCTGTTGATACAATCACACCGGGCTGGTTGTCCGGGTATGACCCAGGCTTCTGAAAATGAAAAATGTGGCACTTTCCAATCAACAGCTGTAGTTTGCAGATGAAAACAAAGGCGGGGAGGAGGGAGACTTCCAGTGCAACAATACTTTCCTGAACTGTAACCAGACCAAAGAAAAATAAAACTTCCATGCTTTTGCCTCCAGCGCTTATGCCATAACAAGGTGCCAAAAAACTGCTTGTTATTTAAAAATATGTTCACCAGAAATGATACTCATCCGTACTCCACATCTTCAGCTGAACAGATCATACCTAGCAGAAACCCTGGAGAGCGGATAACAGAGTACAGCGGTACCTTGGTTTAAGAACAGCTTAGTTTATGAACAACTTGGATTAAGAACGCTGCAAACCAGGAAGTAGGTGTTTTGGTTTGTGAACTTTGCCTTGGAAGCAGAACATTTTCCGCTTCCTGTTGAGTGTGTTCCATTTGTAAATTGAGTCCCCCACTGCTATGGGAAAGCACACCTTGGTTTAAGAATGCTTTGGTTTAAGAATGGACTTCCGGAATGGATTAAGTTTGTAAACCAAGGTACCACTGTATACAACAGCAGGCTACATGACCCAGGGGCCTGGCTGAGCTGGAAGCAGGGTTAGTATTGTTAGGCGTGCCAGAATTTTCTAAGCGGTGAGAATTGGAACGTGGTCGTCGCTGGAAGCTTGCGGCATTTTCCAGCCTCCGTACACAGATTGAGAACAGGTGAGCCTCACTGCTTAGCATTCCAATGACACCCCCAAATCTTCTGCTTGCACATCAGGTTTGCTAGGGGAGCAGCCAGCACTTTCAGAGCTCAAGAAACCCCCACTTCTGGGCTGCTTCAAACTGCTGCTGCTTCACACACTGCTGCCTATCCCCAGCTGAGGGACTTCATTCATATATTGGCTGGCTATGGATAAGGGCATACAATAAGATACATCAGCCGGAAGGAAATCAGCCAGGTAGATCTTGTTGGGTTGGGCTACTTTAGCAGTTTCTTCTTGCAATTACAACGTCGCTGGGTCAGAAGGGCCAGCGACTTTGAACACAAAACTGTTGGGGATGGGCATGTTTTTGTAAAAACACACATACACAGAAAGATAAATTAACACCAGCTTCAGAATGCTTATTCCTCCCTCCTATTGCTCACCCCGCCAGCCATCCTACATTTGACATTTAGCCTGCAATCACACACTGTTTACCCATTTATCTGAATAGGGCTTCTTTCAGGGGCAAAATGAAAAGCTGAAACTGATTTCTTTTCTTTTTTTTCCAAGTGTTGCACTGTGAGTCAAACTCTTGGAAGGCTTAAAATATTTAACACATGGTTTCCAACAGGCAGCTCCTTCTTTCTGAGTCCAGGTCTGATATCTGGCACTTCAAAACATTTGCTCCCCCCACCTGTTTTCTGACAACTGTCCCCACATTTTCGTCAGTCACGGAATAAATGCAGTTATTCTTTATTGGACCATCCTGATGCTATGCTGAAACCCGCAATGTGATAACAGTCTGGAGACAACTAGTAAGGAGGAAGGGATGTAATAATTAGGTAGGATTGTTCAATCAATTAATCAGTTAGAATAAATTGGTTAAGCTTGCAAACCTAAACATGCTAGAGATTTAACCTCACTGGGCACAGTGTGACTTTCTATTGAGTAAATAAAAAATAAGTATTAGGTTGTGCTGTGCAACTGCAGTTCTGTGCATGGTTACCTGGGATTAAGTCTCATTGAACAATCCTAGGTAGGCACATTCTGTGAAGCTCTTTGCATTGGCGAAATGCAAATTTACTAAGAAAACCTTGTCATTTGCTCTAAAATCAAGAGGCTCAAAAAGAACATTTCTTTTCTCTTACCCCTCAGAATTTTAACAAATCAGTTTAATTGTTGCTATTCCGTCCTGAGACTTCTCTAAAGAAAACAACTTTCACTTGCAGAAAGTGAAAATCTGCCTGTATAATAACAACAGCTAAAACAACAACTATTTTCCTCTTCCCATTTCAATAAGGCTCCGATTTTTAAAAGCACAGTCCTCTGCATGTCCGCTCAGAATAAGGTTGGCGAGGCTTACTAGCAAATTAATATTCATGTTTGGATTGCAATTTGAGATCCTTTGGCAATTTTGCCACTGTATTTTCAACTTCATTTCTACAATACAGGAGAATTAGAAGCACACTCTACAGCTACTGGTTTACCTTTTGTAAACTGCTTTGAGGGTTTGTTTTCGTTTTTTACAATCAAGCTGTGCATAAATTTTACGAAATAAATAAACACCGAAATAATCTTTAAAATCAGTGGAGGTACCGGGTTGGTGGGTGTTAACTATTATATGTTTATTACATTTGAATTCTCACTTTCCCCCAAGCATTCCCTTCCCACCCAGGTAACAAAAGCAACCCTTAGACCTGCTTAGCAAGAGAGATCGAAGCTGCACCAGTCACATTTGTACTGATTTCTGGGTCTATGTTTATTGACCTTCAAATTAATGTATCATCACACATTTATTTTGAACTGAAAGAACTGCTGTAGCACACACACTTTGAGCATATGTGCAGCATATGAGTTGGCTTATTCGTTTGTTTATTTATTTATTGCAAGGGAAGTTGGGCTGTTTAGGAACAAATGAAAACTGTGATTCTTTGCATTCCAGTCAGAAACCGAAAGTCATGCGTAAGTGCTCTGAGGGAGGGTTGGGGCAAACTTCACATTTGATCGCCCATGTTGCCCACACCTGCTGTTTCAACATGGTATGCTAGCAATCTAACTTCTCTCGGCAGCCTGACACATGGCAGTGACCTTGCTTTAACTCTGGATGCTTCCTGAATGTACACGATTGTCCCAAGGGGACACTAAACAGCTGGCCAGGCTTGACATCGCCAACCTCATTGCATACAGAGGAAGCAAAAGCAATTTGCCTGGCCAGAGCTCTATCTTCAACTCAGAATTCCCACAGCAAGGCTAGTGAACTTAGGGAGTGCACTGGCCTCAAGAAACTTGCAGAGTTATTTCTTCTCTCTACCTTCTGCGGGGAGATGTGATTATCAGTAAACTGCTAGCCAAGAAGGTTGCATGCTACCTCCACTGAATACCTGTTGCCTCTGAGTCCCAGTTGTTGGGAACTGCAAGTGAGGAGAGTCTCGCCCAACTCACAGCATGCATGTAGCATTCAGCATGACGGCATTCTCAACACACTGCAAATCCTTCCATGGATTAAATCAGATTACTGTTAAGTATTCTGATCTGGGATTAATTGGTTAATCTTACCAATTAAAAAAACCTATGGCTTTCAGTTAAATTTGCAAGACTCACCAACCAACCTTAGGAAGTGATTGCATTCTGTTACAAAATACCCAGCTATTGCTCAGTCAAAGCACTTGCGGGTGGAGGATGTTTTGGCTCCAGCTGACAACTGCAAGTTGCACAGGGACTGTGCTGATCCCTGCTAGCCCAAAGAACAGACCAGCCGATTGACAGTGCTAATACCGCTAGTGCAGTTTGTATAGTGATAGGGGGTATTCATTGAATAAACACCCATACGACTTTGAGGACCTATTATCTTACAGGGTTTTTTCTTTTTCTTTTGTACATTATGCCCTGCAAATAATTATAATAACTATGTCAAGGGCTACTTCTTCCACGTAACTGATGCGACCTTAACTACATTAACGGGAACTTAACGAATGCTGGTAAGTGAAGTCAAAACACCTTACTAGAAAGTTTTGCTGTTGTGTTGGTGCTGTGCAGGGTGGATAACCTGCAGCCTTTTGGCTGGAGGGTTTCTAGAGGGCAAGATGGAGAACAAGAGGGGGAAATGGAGGGATGGGGAGGGGGGTGGGAAATGGATAGCACAGTGGAAGAAGAGAGAAGTCCTCTGCAAGCGATCAGTACAGACCTTTAGAAAGGAGGGTAGAGAGCCAGAATAGGCAGTAATGCTTGGGAGTGGCCACAGCTCAGTGGCAGAGCATCTGTTTTGCGTGCAGAAGGTCACAGGTTCAATCCCCAGTAGGACACGGATAAGGACCATTTTTTAAACCAAGGCAGATGGACCAATGGTCTGATTTTGTATAAGGTAGCTTCCAATGTGCTTATGAAATGCTTTGCAAATGATCAGCTCAGACCTGTACCAAGAGCAAGCTCTTCCTCTCCAACAACATGCTGGGTAGGGAGGAAGCGGGAGATAGGTAAAAGCAGATGGCAGAAGGAGAGAGAGGGAGAGGGAATGAGAGAGAGAGAGAGAGAGAGAGAGAGAGAGAGAGAGAGAGAGAAGAGGGTGGTCCATCCCACTTTGGCCCTGTCCATTGCTGGCATGTGGGCCAGCAATTTAACAGAATTAAAGTTTCCCCGCCCTTCCTGTAATGGAATACAGCACCGAGTTATGTCACTGAAGAGGTGGAACTTTGTAGAAAGGAGGGAACGCTGTTGGCTTTTTGCAGTATAGTGACGCTGCAGAGAGCATGCTGGGGAGATCATGCATTAAAAAGGAAGGACTCAAAAATAACTTAAAGAAGGTTTTAATAAGAAAAACAAAAACTCCATTTACACTAAATATATTAACAAACAAACATGACCCAACCACCAACCCATCCCCCAGGGTAATGGGAGAGCTAGGTGCTGCTCCTTATATACTCTACCCAAATGCTGACACGCCTTAATCAAATACAACTCAGCAGCACCTGCTATGTTTCACAGCTGTAAAGCTGGGTCTTGTTATCTTGCTCTGGCCCTTGCTCTGGCCCCTTAAAGACATACACATGGAGTGGAACAATGATGAACCTTTACATTTAAAAGAACCATTCAACATTTCCCCTGCGGTTCATCATTGTGGAACAAAAACATAAAGCATACTTTGTACATGTTTTTCATGTGTAACCTTTGGAAGTGCTTTAGTAAAAATGTCCGCAATTTGATTGTCACCTGGAACATATTTAAATACAACCATTTCATCAGCAATAAGTTTCTTTACAAATTCTAAACGTAATCTTAAGACTCTGGTGCGCTGCGTATTGGTCTCTGAACACAGGATAGCAAGTCCACTCTGGGAATCAAGGTAAACTTTTACTGGTAGTGTTATTTGCATCTGTAGGTCTGCAAATACTTGCAGATACCATTCTACATCACGAGTGGCCTGAACGCATGCACATAATTCACTCTCTGTTGTAGAGAGACAAATAATGGTTTGTGTCTGGGACTTCCATTCAAATGGACAACCGTTATAACAAAACACCATACCAGACACACCTCTGCAATTATTTTGCTCCACTGCATGAGATGCATCGCAGAAAATTTCAAAACCTTTGTCAATACTTGTTGTAAACCGCAACCTATAATGTTTGGTATGTTTAAGGTACATTACCACTCTCTTAAGAGCAGAGAAACATTGTGTAGTGGGCTTTTCCACAAATTTTGCCAGAAAGTGAAAAGCATAAGTTATATCTGGTCTTGAGATTCTTTGAATGAAATTTAGCTTGCCTATAGCAGAACGATACAAAGTTTTGTTAGGAAATGGCTTATCTTCACCTGTAAAGGTGAAACCACACACCATAGGTGTTTCCTTCCCATTTGCATTTTCTAAACGTAGCATTTCAACTAGATCATCAATTTTTGCAGTTTGATGAACCAGAAAAGATCCATTTTTGCCTTTCTCAATTTGCATGGACAAGTAATTTTTAGCTATGCCTAATTCCACCACATCAAACTTCTTCTGTAACTGTGAAACTACCTGTTCATATTCCTGTTTAGTTTTTGTAGAAATTAACACGTCATCTACATACACACATATTTTTGTTACAGAGTTTGCCCTTTCCTTTATAAACACACAATTGTCTGCCTTTCCTTGTGAAAAACCAATATCTAGCAATTCTTTTGCTAAAGTTTGGTGCCAATTCCTTCCACTTTGGTGCAGACCATAAAGGGATTTATTTAATTTGCATACCAAACCTTCAGCAGCGTCTATGCCTTCAGGGACACGCATAAAAATTTGTTCTTTTAAATCTGCAAACAAATATGCAGTTTTTATGTCTAGGTGATAAACAGAATGTCCACGTTGTGATGCATCTTTTAACAAAAGCTTAACTGTTTCATATTTTACACTTGGTGAATAGCACAAATCATAATCTTCGCCTGGAATTTGTTGAAAACCCTTAGCAACTAGTCTTGCCTTGTACCTTACAACTTCATTTTTGTCATTCATTTTAACTCTATAAACCCATTTTGAATCAATAAGTCTCATATCTGGGGTTTGTGGTACAAGAGACCAAGTGTTATGCTCTTTTAAAGAAGCTATCTCAGAGTTCATAGCTTTATACCAATTTACAGCTTGGTGCTTAGGTAAATTCTGCACATCATTGTAGCTTTTTGGCTCAAAAACCACCTTATTGGCATACACAGTATTAAAATGTTCATCTGCGAAACGTTGTGGCTTCTGCCTCTTTCTATCTGAACGTCTCAGTCCGGAAGGAGAGTCAGACTCCTCAGACTTAATGGGACTAAGTGAACTACTAGTTTCAGGTTGTAAATCATCATTGTCAGACTGAAGAGGTGCCTGTAGGCTAAGCTCACGGTCAGAAAACTCAAGAGAATCTAACCTCCCCTCAGGTGACTGTGACTTTAAATCCTCAAACAAGTTATCAGATTCAACAGGCTTTTTGTCTTTCCCCATTAATTCAGAAGCACCATTTTCTCCTCCTCCTGCTGCTGCTTCCTCTTCTTCCTCAGTATCATTTATACCATCAGTATCTTGGAAAACAGCAACCCCATTCCAATTTACAGTTTGTATCATGCTTCTGGTAATATGAAATTTGCCAGTTGCTGGTATGTAAATTCTGTACGCCCCCTGCTGGTAGCCCATTAATTTTCCCTGAACACTACGTTCACCCAGTTTCTGCTTAGCAGGATAATGCATAATTACATCTGAACCCCAAATACGTAGGTATTTCAGATTAGGGCGTTTTTTAAACAGCTTCTCATAGGGGGTGACATCTAAACCAGAATGATAACTGCGATTTCTAACATAACAAAAGGCATGGAGCGCTTCAGCCCAAAAGTCTTTGGGCAGATTAGCATCGTGCAGATAAGTTTTAACCCCTGCCTGCAAGTCACGCTGCACAACTTCAACAAGCCCATTTTGCCAGGGACTTCGGGGGCAAGATAACTCATGAGTAGTCCCCTGTGCTTCCAGGAATTTCTCAAAATCTTCAGAAACAAATTCCCCACCCCGGTCAGAAAAAAGGTTCTTAATAGGTTTGTTAAAGTGCGTTTTTACCCAGTTGCAAAAAACCTTGTACTTCTCAAATGCTTGGGACTTCTCAGCTATTGCATAAGTCCAACAATATCTACTATACTGGTCTATCAGAGTAAGCCAGTACTTAGAACCTCCTAATGATGGTGGGAGTGGCCCAACTAAATCACAATGTACACGCTCAAATGGCTCAGTTACTTTCCTATCTGAGCACCTACCCTTGCGTGCAACCTTAATCTTATTCTTGCAACAGGATAGACATTGCATAAAGAATTTGCATGGTTTTAAGTTGAGGCCATTGACAATATTCTTTGTCTTAATTACATCAGCAAAATTCAGGTGTCCCAGAATTCTGTGCGCCATGTGGACACACCCAGAATGTGGTCTTACATTCCTCAACCCCTGGCTTGAATGTGCTGCTCTGCAATTTATAGGCGATTGGGAGTAGGTGCGAAAATACAGTCTATATAAACCATCAGATTCCCGGGCATACAATAGACGTTTGTTCCCCTCGAAAAACTCACACATTGACTTTAAGAAACGCACAGTTATGCCTTGACGAGCAAAGCACCTTACTGATAATAAATTGTCCATTGACGGGCAGTAAATGCAGTTCGCTATTGTAATGTTTAAAGAGTCAAGTTTAACAGTACCCCTGCCAAGCGACTGCAGGACTTGTGAATTGGCTAAATGTACATTACCAATTTCCTCTTCGAAAGAAATAAACAAGCTTCGATCATTGCAGATATTTTGCGATGCTCCTGAGTCGATAACAAAAGACTTCCACTTGGCATCTTTAATTCTTTTACGATCTTTAGAACGAGCGTGAAAAGCTCGCAGCTCGTTTCTGTCTCTACTATACGAAGCCGGCTGCTGGGCTGACGACCGTGATTGTCGAACAGAAACAGGCTTGGGAGTACTTTTCTTTCTTTTGGCTCCGCAGTCCTTTGCAAAATGTCCTTGCTTATTGCAGAACCAACAACGCTTTGCAGCTTTAAATGCAGTTGTATCACCACAGGTTTGCATATGGCGTTCCTCATTCTTTCTGGAAACAGGAGTGCTTATGGCACAAGCCTCCCTTCTATCCAACTCGCCCATTAATCTTGCCGTTACCCCTTCCACAGTTAATTGTGCTGGTGGAACAGCAGATATCTGGCTAGCTATACCATCAAAGTCCTCATTAAGGGAACAAAGGATGATAAAAACATACTGAATATCAGGTATCTCCATGTCCCTTCGAATTAACTCGCCGCGTATTGCCTCCAGACGTCTTAAGTGTGCTGCCAAATCACCACCAGGCTGCAACTTCGTCTGGTACAACTGCTTGAAAAACGTCAATGCAGACGCTGACTCTTTTTTAACATGCACTGCTGCAAGACTGTCCCACATTTCTTTGGCAGTTTTCTTATTTCTTATATAGACTACTTGCTGGTCGCTGACTGCCAAATTAATTATCGCCCTGGCTTTTGCATCTCCTTTCGACCAAGCATTAGTTACAGGGTTAGGAGGGTCATCAGTTACATAGGTCCATACTTCTCTAGAGGTCAAAAGCGCCTCCACCCGAAAAGACCATAAAGTATAGTTCTCATCTGTCAGCTGTGGGAAGACCAGAGCCTTCTCAGCTTCAGGAACCCGGTCAACCATTCTGGAACTCTTCCAGACCCACAAAAACTACGCTAACAGGAGAAGGAGTTTTCAAACCTTTCTCAGAGTCCAAAAATATGCAGTCATCCACTCAGCAGCTGGGCCCATAACCAAAGATGTTGGCTTTTTGCAGTATAGTGACGCTGCAGAGAGCATGCTGGGGAGATCATGCATTAAAAAGGAAGGACTCAAAAATAACTTAAAGAAGGTTTTAATAAGAAAAACAAAAACTCCATTTACACTAAATATATTAACAAACAAACATGACCCAACCACCAACCCATCCCCCAGGGTAATGGGAGAGCTAGGTGCTGCTCCTTATATACTCTACCCAAATGCTGACACGCCTTAATCAAATACAACTCAGCAGCACCTGCTATGTTTCACAGCTGTAAAGCTGGGTCTCGTTATCTTGCTCTGGCCCTTGCTCTGGCCCCTTAAAGACATACACATGGAGTGGAACAATGATGAACCTTTACATTTAAAAGAACCATTCAACAAACGCTTCTGCCAATGGCTCCCATCAAGTACCAAAACCCATAACTAACAGACTCCAATTGTAAAGATCAGCCTTTGACAAGCTGTTTTGGACTACAACTCCCAAGATCACCTCTAGCCAGCATAGGCTGGGGCTGGCAAAGGGAAGCAGCAAAACCTTTCTCCTGAATCAACTGTGAATCACCAGGGACAGATTTGCCAGTACAGTGGTACCTCGGGTTACATACGCTTCAGGTTACATACGCTTCAGGTTACAGACTTCGCTAACCCAGAAATAGTACCTCGGGTTAAGAACTTTGCTTCAGGATGAGAACAGAAATCGTGCGGTGGCAGTGGGAGGCCCCATTAGCTAAAGTGGTACCTCTGGTCAAGAACAGTTTCAAGTTAAGAACGGACCTCTGGAACAAATTAAGTACCGTATTTTTCGCTCTATAACACGCACCCGACCATAACATGCACGTAGTTTTTAGAGAAGGAAAATCCGTAGGCATGCCACTCATAGGCATTCCCTCCATAACACGCACAGACATTTCCCCTTACTTTTTAGGAGGAAAAAAGTGAGTGTTATGGTGCAAAAAATACGGTACTTAACCCGAGGTACCACTGTACTGCATTTGAGGGCACTGCTGTGGAAAAGGGGCACAGACTGACACACCATCTAAGCAAGCATGCACAGAGACAGTGTAGTTGTCCCACCCTCACCCCCCTGCACACGCATGCACACACACACACACAGCAAGGATACCTTAAGTCTAATACACAGACCCTACTTCTGCCATCTGTAAACAAGCAATCTTTCCTTTGCAGGAAGGCAGGCATGTAGTAAAACATTAACGTGATGAAAGCTGACCTTTTGAATTTGTTTGTTCAGTGAGCCACTACTAATTAAAGTCCCTCTCTCCTCCAGCTCAGACACAATTTCCTTTTCATTTGTTTTAATTCCCACCCACCCCACCCCACCCCTCCTCTTTCCTCCTTCTGCCTGGCAATTCCACCCAAAAAGGCTGGGTTTGGCAGGTAGGAAGAGACACAATGGCCAGGGCTGCCCGATTTATGCACCAGTAAGTAGAAAGCTAAGCCCTACACAAGCTCCAAGTCTCTCTCACCGGCCACAATGCAGCTTGTCAGGTCAAGAGCATGACGGGTGAGGCCCCTGTGGGGCAGCTGCAGAGGAAAAACTTTGTACACTGATCTCCAAAAGCAAGCAACTGACAAGCTTCCACTTTCTGGGTACGCATCAGGGCTATTCACAACCAGGGTCATTAGGAACTCTGGACTTCTTTAAAAATGAGCAACAATATGGAGCAACTTGTCTGCAGAGGACACACCCCCCCCCCCGCACAAAATGCTGCCATTGTTTATGCAAGTTTCGCCTTATTAAAGATTAGCTAATGCAAGCAAGTAGGCTATGGAGCTTTGAAAGACACTGCCCCAGTTCACACACCATTCACAAAAGAATCACATCCCCAACCCAGTGTGAACGGCTGGGTCCAGCCTCTGGCTGCTGCAGTGATTCTTTCTTCTTCAGTTACTACACATGCTTTCCTTTCTTTTCCCCACATTCGCAGTTGGCGAATGATTGCTTAAAGTAATGCAAACTGAACAAAACATAGTCATTCTATATGTTAACATTGAAAAGGGAAATGTAATTACCTGGAGTAGTCCCCTTTAGCTTCCTGCAATTGAGAAAAGTAATGATGTTAAAACACTATTTTTTTCCGCAGTGGCTCTCAATGCTAAATTAAGACATCACATCACTGAAAACTTTTTTTAAAAAGAAAACACCCACCCACACCCTAAACTTGTATTTTAAGCCAAGCCTTGACCACTCAGGCAAGTCTAAAGGACATCACTGGTTCTATAGGGTTTTGCTCTTTTCAAAGAAACAGAGAGCCCATCCTTGCTCAGCTACAGCCAACCACAAACTGAAATTACAGGGATGGCCAGCCCTTGTGAACAGTCTGGCAAGGTTCATTCAAAACAGCACATAAGTTCAAAAGGTCAAAGCCATCATCAGCTTGCTGCTGAATTTTGTCAATGAAAATCCAAGTCTCTTGCTAAGAAAAAAGCAGAAGAGACATGAAAATATAAACAACAACAAAATCGTATGTGGTAAGGAAGATCGCTAACTGGAAACCAACAGTGCCCTTGATTGGGATCTACAGAACACTGTTCTAAAAATAAAATGACACTGCATTTTGAGCTTTTCTTTTTGAAGCACAACTGGTGAGAGAGGTTTAAAAATCTACAGAAATGCTTAACATTGTTGCACCATATCACACTCTTTACCCAGTGTCCAACATATAACTTTTTTTGTGTGTGGGGGGGGATAATTATGCTAGAAACGGGATGCTAGTTCAATCATTCTGTGTAACTGCACATCTTAAAACACATGCTCATACTCCTACTTCACCCCAAATATCCCCAAATGTTTACGTCCATTCTAACATCTCTGTTTGCTTTTAGCACAACGGCAGTTTTGAAGCATTTGTATCACAAATGCACATTTATTTGGTTTTTTGCCGGGGTGAAGGGAGAAATAGACATGCCTACGAAATATAACAAATACATGAAAAACTGCTGTCAAAATTTTGGAACTAAAGGCTTTTGAGACCATGCATGTAAAATTAATAACAGCAACAGGCATGCAGAGAGTTTGAGAAAAATCTTACCTGTAAAATCAAAGCAGCTAACCTGAAGACTGTCTCACTTTCCACCTCAATATGCCCCTGTTTAAATAAAGAGGAAAATATTAAGGAGACATAGCCTAAAACTGCAGCAATAGGATGCCCCCCAGGGCTACACCGAATCTGTTAGCCTGTCACTACTCAGCACCACTGGTTTTCCTTCCATTGCAGATCATACCATTACAGCAAGAAGGGGTGAGTGTAATTTGAGCTGTAAAGTTGGACAACTTCATAGCAGTTAACATGGACAAGCAGGAAAATGATTCTGAAAACCGAGGTGCAAAGGCAAGAGGAAAGCTGACATGTGGGTTGCCTGAAATCTTTGATGAATCACACCTCCCCCCTTACAAATTTAGCACGTTTGGACCCTGCAGATTTCCCGAGGTCTGTTGGCTGCACATTGACTGAATTTTATGCAAATACATCCAGCACACTTACAGTGTGCACAGTTATTTAGAGGTAAACCCCATGATGCCCAATGGTCTAAACATACATAAGACAACTGCACTTTATCCTTTTTACGGCAAGGTTTGGGAACTTGAACCGTCTTGTTTCAACACACACACAAAAAACAACTTGTGCATGTAGGCTACTGTATTCAGACGTTTCTAAAGATAAAACACCCTTGTTTTGATCGCAAATGCATTGTTATCGTTTCAATAACGTTTTTGAACATGCAAAAAGGCTTTCCAAAGTCCCTAAACTTTTCATGCCCCGAAAAACAGTCCTGCTGGGTAGGTTGCTAGTCTCATCTATTACGCAAATGCAGAATCGAAGCTAAGAGGCAACAAACTGCAGCGGCTGCCACGTTTTTCATTATTCAAAAAGCCAGTAAACTTCAGGTCCTGGCTAAGGATTTCCCCACCCCCACCCCCCGCTGCTTTTCTCTTCTTTCACTGCCACCCAATGGATAAGAAACTTGTTGCCAGGCACTTCCACAGGAATAAATAAGCTAGTGCATTGCAAACCCCACCCCCCCATGGACCACTTGGAAATTGCTGAGGGTGTTGGTGGACTACTTAATGATTTTTCTGCCTGTTGCAGCATTTGTAATGTGCTGTGATAGGTGCTGTGTGATTTGTAATTATATTTTTGCTGCTTCTTTTATTTCTTATCTTGTATTTTATTGCACTACAATTTTAATTTCATAGAATTCCTATCCGTATATCCTATGCATAGAGTCTATGTGGAATTTGTTTCTTAACCAAAAAACAGACAATACACTCTTATACAATTGAATCAGCAGTTGCTGTATTTCATCCTCTTCCACTGAATGAAGCCACCACCTTCTTGCCTTCACTACGAACATTCCCCACCCCATGCTTCAAATGGGCAGTCCTCTTTTTTTCTTCTTTTCTCTTTGTAAAAGAGCCACTTGTAACTATATAAGACACATTCTCGTTACTTTTTTCTAAGTAGTCAAATGCTTAAAGGTTGTTCCAAGAATGAAGATAGGTGTGGGAAAGAAGTGATGTCACAGTCATCAGCCAATCTATGCTGTGCACTGCTGCCTTCTCTTGGCATCCAGTAGAACCAGTTCTCCCTGAGCAAAACCCTGAAAGAGGAATAGCAGCTATATCTGATTCAGAATGGTAAGTGTATTTTCAGAGAGCATATAGCATATAAGATGAAATATTCAGGATATTGGGAACTGATAGAAATGAAAAGACCTTGCAACAGTTGAATTGTTGGCTAATTAAACAATCTATGGTCTTTTAAACTGTGGCAGGAGTAATTGGTTTGTTTGTTACTATGTTGTGTACTTTTATATTGCCAAATGCCCTGCGATCTGGTACATAAATTTAATAAATCAGAATAATAAAATATCAATGCACATAGAACTACTGGCCTAGTTCTCATTGAGGTGGAAAATCTATACCTGAGCTGTCCTGCTTCAAGCTGCAGGTGAGGTTGCACATGACTGACTGTTCGTTGAAAGAAAGAAAGAAAACCCTTGCATGAGTGATACCTTCAACAAGATCAAAATTGAAGGGACTAGCAAATAAATGGCACACCCTGCTTTTAACATTTAGAAAGAAAAGAGTTAGAGAATGATTGTAAAACACTTGGGTGAATATGAATATTCTTGTTGTAGAACAGCCTTTCCAAACCTGGTGCCCTTCAGATATTTTGGACTACAATTCCCATCACCCCCAACCACTGACTATGCTGGCTGGGGCCAATCGGAGTTATAGTCCAAAACATCTTGAGGGCACCAGGTTGGGAAATGCTGCTGTAGAAAAAGGACTTGGCTCCCGAGACACCATGAGCAGAATTTAGCTCATTCAATGGTCTGGCGGGCAGAAGGAGAGATAAATTTTCACTGATTCCACCTGAAGCCCCACAAAGTATGCCATAGACAGTTGCAAGCTGCAGGAGGGAAATGAGCAAAGAAAATTGTCTCTTCCTCCCCACTCCTTCCAGCAGTGGAAGCCTCCACTGGTTCATATCCTTCTGTGAATGGAAGGCTCCATCCTGCTTGCAGGAGATGCAAAGTCATTGCAGGAACCTTCTATTTTGGTCTGGGTGGTCCAAAATAAGCTCTAGTGGAGGGGGCACACATCTTGGAATGGGAAGTACGCAGGAGACAGGTCTACCCACATAATCCAAACATCCTAGTTTCAATTTTAAGTACAGTGGTACCTCGGGTTACATACGCTTCAGGTTACATACGCTTCAGGTTACAGACTTCGCTAACCCAGAAATAGTACCTCGGGTTAAGAACTTTGCTTCAGGATGAGAACAGAAATCGTGCTCCAGCGGCGCCGCAGCAGCAGCAGGAGGCCCCATTAGATAAAGTGGTGCTTCAGGTTAAGAACAGTTTCAGGTTAAGGACGGACCTATTGAATGAATCAAGTACTTAACCCGAGGTACCACTATATGTCTAGAAACAATAGTATTTGGGGAAGCCCTTTTATCTTGCTACATTCAATATGCATATGAAAACCTGGTTTAGCTAATCTACATTAATAGTTAGTTTATATTAGTGAAGATAGGGCTGCCAACAACTTTGTCCGGATTTTCACTTTTGGGAATATGGAAACCCTAGTGAAGTACACTTGCCAGTGGGAGAAAGTTGTGATGGAGTGGGGAATGCGAAGAAGCACAGCACAACACAGCCAGTGTGATGATGTCATCCACAAGTGTGCAAAGATAAATGACCGGCTCTCCTTGCTCAGATAAGTGACTGACATGATATTAAGACTTTCAGGGTTTACTATTGTTTGTGGCATATTAACACAGAAGTTAGTAAATAAGGCCAGCTCACTATTATATGGGATAAAACGAATTTCCCTGCATTTTTTTTTTTACCATTCTTGGGAGTGTTCTTATGAGGGCTATTGAGATGACTTTAAAATTTACCTCTACACTACTGCAGTGGGAATTGCTTAACCCTATACGGAACATAAATCCAGTGTAGGAGAGATAATGTTCGTTTTTCACATTGCAGAACTGCACTAATGAGAACATTCACAGTCATAAAATGTTTCACCTTTTGTACAACAATTAGGGCCACTTGAGACCCCGTCCTGAATTGAACCTGGCAGTCCAGCTGATAAGCATCCCTGGGGACAGCTGACAAGAAGACACAACTTTATAAAATAAAATAGCTGCACGGTTAGTTATGCAGTACTCTGACATATGGCTACCCCCTAGGGACCATGTAGTTTGATGGCATCAATCCAAGCAGACATAAAATTTAAAACTCATAGGTAAGGGCTCCATGGGAATCTGTGGATATTAATGCATAATGTGACACTTATCATAATCCTGCATTCAGAAAGTGGTTTGATTTACATAAAAAAGGAGGCATATGTTTGGAGAAGCACAATTTTTAGGAGCCAGGAAGTCTATCCTCAAGTTTTCCTCTATACAGGTAAGGATAGGACAGTATTAAGTAATTATTAATTCCATGATTATACATTTCCCAGTACCGTATATATAGGTTCGTAATGTTGGTGTATCACATTTAGAGATAAAATATTTATGCCTTGTGACACCTGCTATAGTTTGGGTGGGAATGCTGTTTTTCAAGCTTCGCACCTTCTCCTGCAACCAGAAAACAGAATCGTTGTACTGTTTTTGCTTCTGCACTTTCTCTATTCTTCCAGGCTGACTTGTTTAAGATGAATATACCAGCCTAGGGTTTGCTGGTCAGAAGGTCAACGGTTCGAATCCCCGCAACGGGGTGAGCTCCCATTGCTTGGTCCCTGCTCCTGCCAACCTAGCAGTTCGAAAGCACGTCAAAGTGCAAGTAGATAAATAGGTACCGCTCCGACGGGAAGGTAAATGGCATTTCCGTGCGCTGCTCTGGTTCGCCAGAAGCGGCTTAGTCATGCTGGCCACATGACCTGGAAGCTGTACGCCGGCTCCCTCGGCCAGTAAAGCGAGATGAGCGCCGCAACCCCAGAGGCATCCGTGACTGGACCTAACTGTCAGGGGTCCCTTTACCTTTACCTTTTACCAGCATACCAGCAATCTCTCACGCCATTATTTACCTTATATTGCTTTCCCCTTTCAACTTTTGAATGGTAACGTGTCTGTCTCTCTCTGTGTGTACACACAGACAGTACACACACTGTGTGTGTACACACAGATGTACTAAGATCACAAATCCCTCTGTGCTGCAAAACAAAGCCAGATCTAATATGAGTTGTAGGTATTTTACGCATTGTATTCTGCCATGTGTGACAGGGTGGGTATCTTGGCTGGTTGGGGCTGATCAGAATTGGAATCCAACAACATCTGGAGAGCATCAGGCTCCCAAAAAGAGATACCTGTGTAGAAAATTGGCACATGTAAAAATCACTGGAAACAAGTTACTTTCCACATGGAATGCTTTCATGGTGTCTACATTCCTGTGTAAAAATTAAAGAAATCAGTTTGACTCTCCTTCACCTCAAACGTAAGTGCTAAGAGTCCACTTGCACCAACAGAGGTGTGTGTGTGTTTACACACACCTCCCCCACAAAAGAAGACAGCATTTCTATAGATTAATATCCTTGTATTGATTTAATGTTTTGCTTCTAGACAGTGATTTTAAATTTGTCTGCCCCAGCCAACCAATCTCTAAAAGTGTTCAGTGCTCCTTTGCTAGAGCCTTTCCCCTCATTTCTACCTGGGCTGAAAACATAAGCCCATATTAAAGATTCAAAGTGTAAGTTTGACAGTTCAGCACACAGCAGCCTTATGAAAAATTCAGTGGATGACAGACGAGAAGTCCCAATGCTGTATTTACCTCAAAACATGACTCTTCACAGAGAAATAAATGAATAAAATATCAAGTGCCATCTTAAGTTTCATACTTTGGAACAGGATATTCTTTTGGGTCCAAGCAGGGGAAATATTTTTTTTTAAAAAAAGATAATAACAACAAAACCTACAAAGCTTTCAGAAAGTTTCTCAATTTGAACATGCTTATTCCTCCTATTAAAACCTTCATGATCATTTCAGACAGTGGGAAGACGAACTGGCCAAAGCGTCATGAGAAAGTTGACTGTGTTTTTGGTCCTACTGAAGTACCAGTCGCCTCAAGGGTTTTTGTTGTTGTTGACACAGATAAACATGTATTGACATATGTCAATACGAGTTGATCTCATATGAGTGATGGTGGACAAGGTGGCATTTTGAATTTTGTAACTAGCTCCTTTCTTGTCCAACTGAGGTAATTACAGGGTGGTGGCAAGTTTGGAAATCAAACTAGTGTTTTAAACCTGGAACAACTTCAATTTTCAAAAACAAACCTAACATAAAAACAGTAATTTGATATCACTATAATTACACAGCTGGCTTAAAGAGTATATATGCAAGCAAGTTGGCGGGGTTGATGTGCAGGATGAGTCTCAAAAGACTGGATAGATTTCTGAATTACTCAAATTGGGAAGGGAGGACATAGCTGGATATAATCCAGATAAAGAAATCAGGGTTTTATAAGATGCAGATGTAAAGATGTTCAAACAGAACTATTTGAAAGAGAATTGAAAGAGCCATGCCTTTTAGTCTGATACTGTGGTGGCCAATCCTTTTAACATGAATAACTAAATCAAGACTACATGGAAATGACAACTGCAGAACAGCGGAGGTGGTTTTTGTTGTTTTGGTTTCTGGGGTTTCTTCTGCATACAGAACATCTTAGGCCTGGAAATTACTTTGGGTGACATTTCTTACAATTTTAAGTAACCTGCTTGCTGCATATACATTAAATAGCCTGCCTCGTGGCTGTTTCTAATTACCCATAGGGAATAGGGGTAAAAAGACCCTTCTTATGGCTGCATTTTTAAAGTAGGTCTATAGATCTACCCCCTCTATTGCCTGTCCTCCCACTTGGTGTTGCATTTGTTTTACGCTTACGTTTTGTATTATTATTATTATTATTATTATTATTATTATTATTATTATTATGCTCAACAACTAACCTCAGCACAACCTTCAGTTCTAATAGTATCCATTGGGCTTTATAGTCTGGTGAAAAGAATCTCACTTTTTCTGTTGCTGTTGATGTGCAAGGTCAATTCTGGAAGGTTTGGTGAAATTTGGAGTTAATGAGGCCTTAAAGGCTCATCGTTAGAAGTTCAGTCAAATAAATAAGGTCAATGAGCACTAATTAGGCATTAAATAGAATTAAGAACGAGGTTGCCTTTCAACCATAGTGTTCATTTTATTGCACACGGTGTTAGTTTCACCACTGAGTAAATTATTTCTTGCAATGTTCAAATTATTTGCAGCCTAGGTTTTGGTTTAGGATTGGTAATGAGGGAAAGCAGGGTTAAAGCCATGAGAGTGGCAGAAATACAGCAGGATATGCCTTTTCTAGCATGGAGGTTCAATTATGGGAGAAACATCACCCATTCACATTTTGTCTGTTGGACATTTTAATATGCGTGTGGCCACTGATTTATTTTTGGGCCCTCCGCCCAATCTGCAAAACAGAAAAACTAATTTGTGTATGATGTAGGATGTAGCTCAAATTCCTTGAGAATTCTGTCCTGTTTTCTGAGTGGGTCAGAGGGCCCAATCCACACACAGTGTACTGGGCCCAGAAAAACGGGTTGGCACCCCTTGGTAGAGAGGCCAGATCTTCCAGAACCAAGCATGACTAAACCACTTTGTAAATATGCCCACTTTTCCAATATCATTCTGAAAACAGAAATGTATAGACGTAGAGCATAAATCTTCACAGTATAGTCGTACCTTGGGATCCCGAATGCCTTGCGAGTCAAATGTTTGGCTCCTGAACGCCACAAACCCGGAAGAGAGTGTTCCGGTTTGCGAACGTTCTTTGGAACCCGAATGTCCGACGTGGCTTCCAACTGGCTGCAGGAGCTACCTGCAGCCAATCGGAAGTCGCGTCTTGGTTTCCCAATGTTTGGGAAGTTGAACCGACTTCTGGAACGGATTCCATTTGACTTCTGAGGTACCACTGTAGTTAGAAACTTGGCCAAAAGTTCATGCTCAAAATGTGTGATAGCACACGTCAACTCCCTGAAGACTACATGTCAATTTCCATCTCTTGTTAAAAACATGCCTTTAAAGATCTGCTGCGACAGGGGGCCTTATGCAGCATCTAAATTACAACACAACTCTAACCACATCTACTCAGAAGTAAGTGTTTGAATTAAATAGGATTTACTTCCTAGGTGAGTGGGTTTAGAACTGCACCTTTAATCTTTTTACTGAAATGCTGGTAAAAGGAGCTTTACTGTACTGTGAGCTAGAAAGGAATTTGGACCCTTTACCTAGAACAGCTGCAAGCTTATCAGCATTTTGAGGTTGACCTTTTCTACAAGGAGTTAACCTTGCAACACCCTTCAAGTAGTTCAGTTGAGACCTATGACTTCACCCACTGAACTTAACATCTGAGCAGGAATTCGAGCCTAGATTGCCTGTAGGCAACTCTGACACTTGAGTCCAACATGGTGCACTCTAGGGATCATGGGCTACAACATACATCCCTGATCACTGGCTGCAGCTTATGCAAGAGTTACTGTGGTTCACAACATCTGGAGGGTACCAAGTTGGCTACCGGTGGTCAACTCATGACACACCATTTCCCCCCCCTCCCCAGGTGTGCTCTTATTTTTGAGTGATTAATAAAATATTATTGTACAGAAATAAAGGAACACAACTTAAAATGCTTTTGATCTAAAGTCCTAGTTGCAAGGTACCTCAAAAAGGCAGGCTTTATGAAATGCTAAAAAAAATAATCAAGTCAATTGCAGCCTCAGAGACTTCAAAACTAGCAGTTACGTGAGCATAGGGAAGAACTGTACCTTTCCTCTAGTCATAAACTTGGTTTTCTTCCCTAAGGCCAGTGTCATTCAGAGATGACTATGGGCTGTGTGAGTAGCCTCAAGAAATCCAAAGCCCAAGGAACAATGTGCAATTACACGTGACTGTTTGGGTGTTGGGAAGAGGAAAGTGGGTAGAAAAAGAAAAAGGGGGGGAGGGAGAGGGAGGGAGGGAGGGAGAGGGGAGAAAGTGGTAATTACCAGGGTGTGGGCACCCTGGTCGGCTAATTAAAGTTGAAGAATCCACAGTACAAGTCTATGCCATTATCACATGAAATAAGGAGCATCAGACACATAAAAAAATCACGGTGTTGAGAAAAGGTAGAAAACGTTTAGTCACCATCTGGATTCTGATGTTCCGTCAAACCATCATTAAGAAGAAGAAGAGGAGTGGATTTGATACCCCGGCCTTTCACTCCCCTTAAGGAATCTCAAAGCGGCTACCATTCTCCTTTCCCTTCCTCCCCCACAACAAACACTCTGTGAGGTGAGTGGGGCTGAGAGACTTCAGAGAAGTGTGACTAGCCCAAGGTCACCCAGCAGCTGCATGTGGAGGAGCGGAGACGAGAACCCGGTTCACCAGATTACGAGTCCACCGCTCTTAACCACTACACCACACTGGCTCTCTAACCACAGTTATGCCTGGATATTATTAATCATCATCATCATCATTACGACTACTACATTGATTACCCACTATTCACCAGCTAGTCCCAGGGCAGTTTACAAAAATTTAAAATTCGATATTAAAAACAAATTACAGTCACAGAGGTACGGTGCGTTCCAAAAAAAACACACACCTCAGGTGTCAAAGGTGAGGGCAAAGAGGTGTGTGCTGAAAAAAAGATTTGCCTCTGTGGGGAGAGAATTCCAGTGTAGGGGCTGTGACAAAGAATGCCCTCTCCCAGGTCACACGTCCTTTAATCTTCAAAAGTGGTGGAGCTATCAAGAGGGCCCCCTCTGCTGATCTTAACACCTAAGAGGATGTGTAAGGATGGAGGCGGTATTTAGGGCCTAAAAGTAAGTCCTTCAGCTGGAGTGCCTTAAATTAGGCCAGGAAATGAGCTGGCAGCCAGTCCAGCTGTTTCAGAAAAGGAGTGATATGAGTACTAAAGTGAACCCCAGCCATTCATTCATCTGGCTGCTGTGCTTGGAACCAGTTGAAGCTTTTTGAGTCATCTTTAAAGGCAGCACCGAGTAGAGTACATTGCAATGACCCTATCTGGAAGTTAACCTGGTTAGCTGAAAACAGAAACAAACGTGTAACTTTCTCTATGGTCACCATACATGCCTCATACATTTAAAGCACTCATTCAATTTGAAGAGTCATGGCTTCCTACCCAAAAGTCATGGGAACTATATTTTGTTAAGGGAGGTGAGTTGTTAAGAGACCCTTAACAAATTACAGCCCCAAGCATTCATTCATGGGGTGGTGGTGTCCCTGACTCCCAGTACATTTCCAAGCACAATTCAAAGTGTTGGTTTAAAGCCCTAAACGGCCTTGGCCCAGTATGCCTGAAGGAGCGTCTCCACCACCACTGGTCAGCTCAGACACTGAGGTCCTCCTCTAAGGGTCTTCTGCTGGTTCCCTCACTGCAAAAAGTGAAGTTACAGGGAACCAGACAGAGGGCCTTCTCGGTAGTGGCGCCCTCCCTGTGGAATGCCCTCTCATCAGATGTTAAGGAAATAAACAATTCCCTGTTTAGGGAAGTTTTTCATGTTTTATTGTGTTTTTAATAATCTGTTGGGAGCCACCCAGAGTGGCTGGGGCAACCCAGTGGCAACCCATTCAGATAGGCAGAGTATTATGATTATGATTATGATTATTATTTCTGGGTTAGCGGAGTCTGTAACCTGAAGCGTATGTAACCTGAAGTGTATGTAACCTGAGGTACCACTTTATATCTTTCGCTTCTCTATTTTCCTGTGCACTTTTTCAACATTAACTTTGAAGTTACTTTCAGTTATTTTTATCAGGTTTTCATAAATGAGAAATATAGTTAAGACATTGGAGATGTATTTAAATTTTTCTCATATGCTACTGAATAATTTTCATACAGCGTCTTCTATGGACTTTCTCAAACGAAAGGAAGCCAGACGTGTTTGTGCTTAAGAGGTACTCTAGATGCTGAAGGAGTGGCAACTGAACATAATCTTCTGTGATATGTTGAAGAGCAGATTTGGAAACTAAACTAGGCCAGGAAATGAAGGGCGGCTACTCACCTGAAAAAGAGGCCACCAGCCAACCATGAATAATTAGTAAGGAACAAAATAATGCCTTCACAGAGACTACAGGGGATATGTTTAATCCTTTGCCTTTTACACAGACACAAGTAGGCCTTCAACAGACTCCTAATAGGAATCCTTTGTGATCACAAGCACTCCTTTTTGTGAAATGACTGAAGTGTTAAGAGCAACTGGGCTCTAAAACCACCTCCCTAGAAAACAAATGTGCAAAGTTGGTGGGATAACCAAATACAGAAAAATAATAATAAATGAAAAGTTAAGTGCTAGCCTTCTTTTCTAAACACACAGTGCTGAACCAACCAAATCAGAAGTGGAGAGAAACAAAAGGTACCTCCACTATTGTGCATAAAATGGAAAGGCAGCCATGTTAGTCCGTAAGGAAAAAAAGGGGGGGGGGGAACACTGCAAAATTCAAAGCTGGACTACTGGGCTCCATCAAAATGCCAGGAATGTGTGTGTTATATTTAAGGTGTTGGACAGAACCCCTGCAAATCAGGCTTTAATTTCTCAGAGTTGGGGAACAACCCTAATTATTTCTTCATCCCAGAATCTTAGATGTGTAACTTGATAAAGCACCAGAAGTACTTACTCAGCCTGAAATGTCAATCTTGAAATTTCAATCAGTTCTCTTCTGGAGAACTCTTCATCAGGCAATCTTTTGTTTGGTTCGGAGGACTGAATCTGAGACAGTTTCCAGGCAGAGCATGTGGAAGAGCCCTTCCCCCAAAACATTACAAGAGTAACATCTGAACCCTTGCCTGCAGAGCACAATGGATTTCTAGCCTATTGCCTTCATAACATGGCCTCCTTGTCCAGCCTGGACTGACACACTGAACAGAAGTACTTCACACTGCAACATTTTGCTGTGGATCCCGCTTGTGTAAACACACACAAATAAACACAGTGAAGATGCTAATTAATTAAATCTTATTCATTTGCAGGGCTTGCAGGCCCTGAATTAGCTAATCACTAAAATATTCCTAAGCAACTAGGGAGGGTTTAGGATAAAGGCAATTCATAAAAGGATTTCGTATCTGCACTTTCTCATTTCATTTTACCCCCCTCCCTTCCTCTTTCGGTGCTCATGCAAGTTCTATCTTTAGGAACAGAAATGATAAATCTAGTCTGCTGCAATGTATATTTAAGTAGTCACAGGCAGAAACAGAACACCCTTCGGTGCAAGAGAACACTCCTCTCTCCCAGACAAGAGACGGAGGAATTGTGAAATGTTTGTTGTAAAGCTTGCAAGAGCTCTTGACTTTTGGCTAAACTGGCAGGTGGCCATACAACTGCAAACACTCTTCAGAAGTTTTCTTCTTTCCAGCAGTGCTAAATGTACTCACTACCAAATATGAAAAATAAATCTTTTGTGTGTGGAGTGAATTGTGGCAGACAAACCCTCTCCGTACGTAATTGTTGCAACATCTCAGTAGAAAATGCTATAAAAGCTTAAACAAGGATATTGTATTCTCACTGGAAACACCCAAAACAGCACCGTGAAAGGTGTGGTGAATCAGTAAATCTAGAGTGTGCAGGTAATAACCTCGACACCCAGAGCCATTTCTTGCACTTGCCATCCTTTATCCTGGCTCTTGTGTAATGCAGTCTCTGCTGTTCTCATCAAACGGATGTGGCCAAGCACGCATGGTCACTGGGGAAGTGAAGTCACTCCCCCCAGTTTGATGGATGCCCAGCTATCATGAAACGTCATGCATAATGAGAACAATGATGCACAAGCAGGGTGGGGAGGCAACTTTGAACAGGAAGAGGGGTGCTGTACACTGAACATGTGAAGTACTTTTAAAGCACTTTGTTCCTAATCCCCTTGACTATTGTCTACAATCTAAGAGTAAAGGTACTCCTGCCCGTACGGGCCAGTCTTGACAGACTCTAGGGTTGTGTGCCCATCTCACTCAAGAGGCCGGGGGCCAGCGCTGTCCGGAGACACTTCCGGGTCACGTGGCCAGCGTGACATCGCTGCTCTGGCGAGCCAGAGCCGCTCACGGAACGCCATTTACCTTCCCGCTAGTAAGCGGTCCCTATTTATCTACTTGCACCCGGGGGTGCTTTCGAACTGCTAGGTTGGCAGGCGCTGGGACCGAACAACGGGAGCGCACCCCACCGCAGGGATTTGAACCGCTGACCTTTCGATCAGCAAGCCCTAGGCGCTGAGGCTTTTACCCACAGCGCCACCCGCGTCCCCACAATCTAAGAGTAGCTATGTTCATATACTTCAGCTGCACCCAATTACCAGTGACAGTCCTGTCTTTCCCCGTGCTCACCCTTGGTTTTTTTTTTTTGGGGGGGGATGCTTTCTGAGATTCTGAGAACTGAGATTCCCACATCAGGGGGACTGGACTAGATGACCCTTGGGGTCCCTTCCAACTCTAAGATTCTATGAACTTCCTTTGAGAGCTTTTAGGTGGTAGGAAAGATGTTTTAATTAAACAAACAAGTTGCCCCCTTGAGGATTCATTTCTCAAGAGTGCTTGGGAGTGCCATCTCTGCATGGAGGGGAGATGCATGTTTCCTGCATTTGTTTACAAGATTTATACCCTTCCTTTCAATCAGATGATCCTCAAGGTGGCTTACAAGAAACAGGTACTAATGCATGGAAACCTAAAGTCGTACAAGCCCAGCGACCCTTAAATCTAGCTAATAGATGGGGCCAGACTGGGCTGCTGCTTCTTCACTCTACAACGGATGGGGCCCAGTTGGGCTTCCCCTTGCAATCGTATTGTTTCTGGAGCGCAAGGGGACAGCCTCCCAGTGGTCCTTCTTTTCCTAGCTGGTGGCAGAGGCCAGAGTGTGCTTCCCTTGTGCTTTCTATTCGCAGAGCGTGTTGACTAAGGTGCTTATGCACAGGACCACAAAGGCATGAACAGCAAATGCAGTGTGCAGCCTTGCCTGCTGCAGCTGGTGAGCCTGGTAACCACACCTACCTCAAAAGGCATGCAGGACAGTCAATGAATTCAGGACACAACAGGCAGGGAAACATTCAACCATGTGAATGTGCAGTCAGGCAAGTGATCCTTGGTCTAAGACAAGGAACATTGCAAGAGCGCACAGGAGTGAGCCTATTTTAATCTGTGAAATGTTGGCGAGTATACACGTGACACCTTCTGATCTTCTGTTAACTTCAGAGTGCTTGCACCTTCACTGATATCTGATCTCTCCCACTTAGCGATGGCGCCACCATCCGCATTAGCTTGTCCAGACTTTATAGTCAAAACATTGAGCATGTGCACATAAGCATGATGAGTGGGTGTTAAGGCTAATAGGCCAGACAAGGCTGAAGGCAATGTGAGCGGCAGAGGGGTGGGAATTCCCTACAAGACAAACAAGACACATAAATCAGGTGGGGTGTGGACCAGATGCCTGGGTGTAACAGCTGTAAAGGCTCCAAATATCAGTATTGTGTAAATGCAACAGTGATAGGGAAACGGTGCTGCAAGTCACTCACTGTCCTAGCCCCATTTCCATTAAGCTGCTTCACTGCAAGGCTCCACTGATTTTTGGCAGGCTTAGGAGCTAAGCCAAAGGTTGTGGTTGCTGGTACAGTTGCCCTCTTCCTTTGTCACTGGCCTCACACAGAGCCTCCACTCTTTGTCAGGGACAAGATCTGGAGCTGGAAAAGAGGGCAAAAGGAGCTTGCTCTTTTGCCCACTTCACAGTGCATCTCAGCCACCCCACTCCCCAAGACGACTGGTATATAGCTGGCCGAGCAAGTCAAGGTGCTCTGGATGCTTTTCTAGTTTCACCAGTGAAGGCCCCCATCACTCCTTCCTGCTGTGGAGCATGAAAAACAACAACAGGAAGGTTGGTGGTTTTATCAGTGTGCTGCCGAGACACTTCAGGTACCTTGGGAATTAAGTGGGCAAGCAATTCCCTTCTTGTAGCTGGGGAAGAGGTAGGAATTCCACTGGAATGATCCTCATCCACCTCTGCATCCTAAAGCTTGGAACGAAAACTAGGGCGTGCTATGTTTGCCAGAGAGCTGCAGCGCCCTCACCCTAGCAAGCATGGCGAACGAACAGAAATGTGGAATGTTCACATTCAAGTACTCAGGTGTGATGCTCATGCTCACATTACCCTGATTCCTATCTATCTTCAAGCGACTGAACTATTGCCACACAAAGAACAGGCAGAGAAACCACCCTCCCATGTCTCAGACACCATGGCAGGAGCCTACTGGGGTATGTTGCAAAACCACATAGAAGGAGGCTTGCATTATATATGACTAGCAAATGTTTAGGAGCAGTGAGAGCTGTCTGGTGAAAAGAGCTGCCATGACACCTTCTCTAGAGACTTGTCAGAAGAGCCGGGATAAAATCTTATAAGCAAGGGATATGTATGGGTACAGGGTAGGCTTCCATATACCATCATACTAACATATGGGATTTAATGGGTAGTGTGGGAATCACAACATTAATTGGCAAAGAACAACTATAGGGCACTTCAAGGTCAGGTATCCATCCCATCCACCCGAGTCAAGTTCCTTCTAACTACATAGACTCTCCCAATGTCTCCAAGGTTGTTCATTCCCAAAATTTAGGTACCTATGGAACTCCCCACCTGCCAATGGAGTATACCAAAAGCTATTGGTCTGCCACTGATGGGTTGGGACCCACTATTGAACCACAGCCTAAACTCAAGTAGCCTGCAACAGTAGCACAACCACTGTACGAATACATGGCAAAATAATAATAATAATAATAATAATAATAATACAGTGGTGCCCCGCAAGACGAATGCCTCACAAGACAGAAAACTCGCTAGACGAAGGGGTTTTCCGTTTTTTGAGCTGCTTCACAAGACAAATTTCCCTATGGGCTTGCTTCGCAAGACGAAAAACGAAAACGTCTTGCAAGTTTGTTTCCTTTTTCTTAACACTGTTAATACAGTTGCAACTTGACTTCGAGGAGCAACTCATAGAATGTGGTGTGGTAGCCTTTTTTGAGGTTTTTGAAGACTTTGGTGATTTTTGAAGCTTTTCCAAAACTTCTTTTAAACTTTTAAAACTTTTTTGGGGGGGTTTTGGATTTTGGGTTGGGGTGTTTGGAATTCAAGGACTTGGTGTTGGGGAGGGGTTTGCAAGAATCTGGAAGCTTGTGTGTTTTTTTCTGCATTTTTATGATTTTCTGTGACCATTGGGCCACTCTGCTGTTTTTTAAAAAAAATTCTGGATTTGAATTTCTGTGTGGTGGATGGCTGGGGGAACAGTTGAGGAGGGGGTTCTTCAGCAAGAAGCAAAGAGTGGAAGAGGAACCTTCTTTGAGTTGTCCCCCAGAGTCTTAGAAAATGTACTGTACACTTTGTTGATTTTTAAATGTTTTTCTGTCATGTTTAGAAACTTAATTTATTGTTCCTTCAATTTTTGAAATGCTCTTTACAGTATGTGTGACTTTAAAGAGCACTTAATAAACTCTTGTTGTACCAAATTTGGCTTTGTTTGGCCTTTTTTGACCATAGGAACGCATTAATTGAATTTCAATGCATTCCTATGGGATTTCGTGCTTCGCAAGACGAAAAATTCGCTAGACGGAAAAACTCGCGGAACGATTTAATTTCGTCTTGCGAGGCACCACTGTAATAATGCACTTTTGGGTTAAAGGTAGGTCTCAGATTTGAAATGGCCAAAGACTACTGCTATAAACCACCCTATACAGAAAATCAACGGTTTGGTTTACAGTTAGAAGTTCCTTCCAGACAGAATCATAGGGCTGCAACCAAAAGCTCCTTGCCTAAACACTACACTCCCCCCACATCTGTCAGCCTTCCCAGATTATCCCATGCAATCTCACCAAAAGTGTGCCACAAGCAAAGCACAGGAGCCAACAAGAAATGTTAGTACAAAGCGTTGCGAAGCTGGCGGCTCAAGCAAAATGCCAAAAGAAAGGCCAAAGCAGAGGGCAAAAAAAGGCCAAGGTCACTGGCAACCTAGGATGAACAGCACCTTTTCACCTCACGTTGTACATTATTTAAGGTTTGTTTAGTTTATGTATAGGCAATCTTAGCCATGGTGCTAGCCTACCCGGAGGAACAAACACAAGATAAGAAACTGCTGGAAGTGTTTAGTTTGCCTCAAGTGGTGTTTGTGTGTGCAGAGTGTCATTTATGTTCTCTTTGTGCCCTGAGCACAGAGAAAGGCAAGTCAGGTGGAGACTGAAATAAACACAGGCTGAACTGCGCAGGCAGGTTTATCCTATAGGTGTGTAGAGTGCTGGTTTCAATTGGAAGGGACTTGTGCAATGTTCATTGTTAAGAGCCCGCCCAGTGTTAAAAGACATGGCATTGAAAAGATGACAGCGCTTGTCTAAGGAAAGTCTGTGGTCAAAGCACCAGGGTGTGTGAAAATAAACATGACCAGCAAGTGACAAATGTGCTCTAAATCCCATTAATGTTTTTCTTCCTGTCCGGCTGGTCCAATTCAGAAACCCGAAAGGAGAGAAAGGGAAGACAGGAAAGGGAGAGTAGATGCAATTCAGCAGGGTGTTATTAAGCCATTTGCTTCTCTGCAGAGGCTTGGTATTTAGATGTGCACCATGCCTAGGGCAAGGGAGTTCCTGGAGAATTCTAGGACAAATGGGTCAGCAAGCACAGTAATTGATGTCTTGCTTGCAGCAGAAGCATCCCAACCTGTTAAGGGACTTCATTTCTGGAAGACTTGGGTTAAAATTAAAGCTAAGTACATCCCAGAGTGAGGTTCCAACCCAAACTGGGAGTCTTGTTGTATCATCACTGTGCATGGAGAGCGTCAAACCCACACCTGATACTGGGCTCCATTTTAACTCCACAGTATGTGGCAGTAACTACTGAAATGCCCCCTGTTACGATGGCTTCGTGTGTGTGTGGCTAGATGGCCCACATCCTGCAAGAACCCATGGGAGAACTACCGCCATAACCACATGCAGGTTTTACTGCTCATGAAATTCTAGTCACCAAACGTCAGGACTGGGAGGCTGGCCTATGCTTAGTCACAGAGTGAAAGTGCAACGTGAAGCATGTTTGCTCAGAACTAAGACACACTGAATTCAGTGGGACTTACTCCCTAGCAATGGAGCCTAACAGAGCAATCCCTTGGTCTCAGTCAGCTACACTGGTACCTGCTTACGCTGGTGTAAGGCAGTGTTTCCCAACCTTTTTTGGGCAAAGGCACACTTGTTTCATAAAAAAAATCTCGAGGCACACCACCATTACAGCCCCGTGACGTCAGCGCGCAGCGTCACGCCGGGAGGGATGCACGAAAGTGTAAGATTCAATTTTTTCCCCTCCCCCTTGCCTTCCTTCTGTGCCAACCGCCAAAAAGCCAAGAATCGCGGGACCGCCGCCGGAGGGGGGGAGGGCGAGCGGAGGCAGCGGCGAGCCCCGTTCCTCCCCATCCGCCCCATTCCGTGCAAGGAGCGCGAACAGGTGTGAGAAGGGGGTCAAACCTGCGGGTCGGCGCCGGGGAACCTCCAAGCTTTGGGGGTGGGGGGTGGGAGGCAGCAAAGCGAGGCAGGAAGGAGAGCGCAGCTTGGCGAAGTACTCGGCGGCGAAGGCCAGCAGGTCCGGCGGCCGGTGCCGCAGCACCTCCACCGTGTAGCCCTGCAGCAGCTCAGTCAGACCCGGTGGGATCTCGATGCTCATCTTGTAGCCGAGGTGCGCGGGAGACTCAACGGACGGGCCCGGGAGAGAGAGAGAGAGAGACACGACGGAGAGAGAGCGGGAGTCCCTGCTCGCCGTCGCCACCGCTACAACTACTGTGGCGGTTGGTCGTGGTCGTCGCTGCCGCCGCCCACCTCTATCTATCTCTCCCCCTCAGCTTTCTACGCGGGCCTCGAGCCGGAGGTGGGGGGTGGCCGCCGCCGCTTTCTCCGCCTCCACGTCCTGCCTCCTCCTCCTCGAGCCCTCCGGCAGCCCTGAGGGAACCGCCGCGCTCGCGCCGCCGCTCTCTGACACGCGAGAAAGAGAAAGGAACGGAGCGGCGGGGTAGTCGGGGGAAGGAGGGGCCGGAATGGAAGCGCGAGGCGAGCTGCGCATGCCCAGCAGGAAGCGGCGGAGAGCGCCACAGAGAGAGAGAAGCAAGGGAGGGCGGGGAGTGGGCGGGAACACGCTTCATGTGTCACAATAACGGACAAGAGGCGCTCGAGGGATAGATTAGGACCTAATTTGACTTTTACAAAAAAAAAAAAAAATCTTTCGAATTTTCCCCACGGCACACCAGGCAACATCTCGCGGCACACTAGTGTGCCGCGGAACAGTGGTTGGGAAACACTGGTGTAAGGTCAGGGAACACGGTGGGTTCTTAAGACTCTTACATGGCAGAGATTTCCTTTTGCAATCAGCTGCTTACAGGGTTCAGATTAAGCTTGCTCTTCCTCTGACACACTGATGACACCACCCATTTTCAGCCCTTCTGCCAGCATAATATCAAGCTGGTGTATCCCTAGTGCCATGCCGGGGTAAGCCTGAGGTCAGCATGACATTGCTAGTGCTGAGGACTTGCACCAAATCATGAAACACTCCCGTTGATGTAAATGGGAGCACAGGATTAAACCGTGAATGTCATAGAAGGCAAATGTGATGCCAGAAACTCAGTAACGATTAAAGGATTGCTTCTCTAAATATATAACTAGTCCATAACCAATACTCGATTCTCAACTCATTTTGTGCTTATGTCTATCTTTTTAAATGCAAAAGCTGGTACCATTGCAAAATAAGTTAACAGCCATATAATGATGTCTCTTTACTGACAGCAATGTTCAGTTGAATAAAAATCTCTCCCCCACCCACCCCCAACATTACAAGGGCTTTTAATTTTATTAAAAAATTTAATCTGGTTGTTTTGGGCTATAGAGGAAGCTTTTCAACTCCTTACTATGCCCACAACCCTCTTCAAGGCCCCTCCTCAGCCCCCTTCCCCCCTATAAATGTAGAATCACATAAACGTGTTGAACATCTGGCAGCATGCAAATTAGGGTACTTTTAAAAAGAAAAAACAAAATGCCATAAAAAGGGCTACTAAAAGAGGAAATAATATCCCAAGAAGAAGAAGAAGAAACCATAAGCAACTGAAAGAGGGTAGGATGTGCAAAGGCTCGCAAAGCATGAGAAAAAAAAGGAACAACACGTTAAATAGTAGGCGAGGACAAGCTGTGCAAAAGAATTGTTCTGCAACAACCATGGCACCAGTACAGTTGAAGCACAGCCACTCCTTGCAGCCAAATGACACAAGATGCTTACATGGGACTCTTCCATCTACCTGTCCACAATCCACCCATTTCAGAGATGCATGCAGGCGAAGTGCCTGGTGTTGTTGTTTTTCCCAAGCACATGTTTAAATGTTATCTCAAAAGCTGGGGCTTGATGCATACATTCCTTTCCCTCAACAGTTAAACATTAAATAATGTTTCAGGACTGAGATGTTCGAGAAAACTGTTATTGATCTAGCCAGGTTTCTGTACCACACCCGTCTATCTGAGCATCTCTCCTTTTGGGCTACTACATTCCTGGCCCACAGGTTTGTGTGGGGAGTTGCACAAGATCACTCTTTCTCTGTTTCCACTCATTAGGCAAGGTATGCATGCAAGAGCATTATTGATTAGTTTCACCTATCACTTCTAAAGGCTCTCTTAAAAGAGTTTTATAGTTGCGTGCTCTGTGAAGGTGGGAAGAGCTGGAGTATAAATAATGAGGTGGGAGGAATATCAGAGATTTCTGAACTAGGCATAGGCTCTGTTGAATGGGTTCAATGGACAGTTCCCATTTGCAAACTCAGGGACCTGCAGCACTGGTGACAACATGCAGCAGACATCATACATTTGGCCTTCAAAAAAACAAATTCATTGACGCACACCCTCACCAAGGATTTCAGAGTAAATTTAGGGATCATGGGTGCAGTAACACCTTTTCTGTCTTCTCCTGGCACCCATGAAGATTCTGAGCCCTCCCATTTATTGCCCCCTTGTTCAAGAGATGATGGTAGTAGTTACTCCCTGCCCCCTCCGCCAAAACATACATAGAGCTGAAGGAGGAAGCTGGAACAGTGCTGTTATTCCCCAATTCCTCTTTCAGTTCTGTGCGTTTTTCAAGGCTCACGTAAAAGGCAGATCCACCTCATGCATTTAAAGCACATCCAATGCACACTTGAAGCACATGACTTCCCCAAAAGAATCATGGGAACTGTAGTTTGCCTCCCCCCAGGGTTACAATTTCAAGAAACCTTAAACTACAGTCCCCACGATTCTTTGGGGAAAGTCGTGTGCTTTAAATGTATGACATGGGCCTGCCCTAATTGTACTGAATCCAACTTTTACCCGATCCTTGGAAACTGCAAAGGGTAGGCTCGTGTGGTTTATTACTTTGCCAGCTGGGGGTGGGGTTGATCCAGGAGAGGTAGGAAGGAAGTAACCAGGGTGATAGTACCCATGGGAATGGATTAAGAAAAAATCCAAATGTGAATAAATTGGTCACATCTGTTATATCTGTAACCCAAACCCTATACCATTGTTTCTTGATCATGAGATGGCACTGTTTCAGGATCAGCAGAGGTGTACTAACAGGTTTGCAAAACCGGCACCCGCCAGGGATGCAGACCTGGAAGGGTGCAACAATCACTATGGGACTATGGAGATTCTTGGTGATGCACCGCCAAGATCAAACATGGGAGAAGCTTCCCACCCTTCTTGCACTGCTGCACAAAGGCATACGGTAAAGTGAATTTTTTTTGGGGGGGGGAGGTGCCGATACAGTTCCTTGCCAAGGGTGCAAGGAACTGTAGGTATTCTGAGGATTTGTCACTGATGGCTGTAGAAACTGCTATACATATGCAAGCAGGCACTCTCCGATGCCGGCAGGTTATAAGGGCGTTTCATGAAATGCAATCCTAAACCAGCTTTAAAAGGGAAAACCACATCAAGCATAGTTGACAGTCAACTAATTATTAATTTCAGTTTTACATTAATGATGTAGAAGGGTAAAGGGTAAAGGTAAAGGGACCCCTGACCATTAGGTCCAGTCGTGGCCGACTCTGGGGTTGCGGCGCTCATCTCGCTTTATTGGCCAAGGGAGCCGGCGTACAGCTTCCGGGTCATGTGGCCAGCATGACTAAGCCGCTTCTGGCGAACAAGAGCAGTGCACAGAAACACCGCTGGAGTGGTACCTATTTATCTACTTGCACTTTGACATGCTTTCGAACTGCTAGGTTGGCAGGAGCAGGGACTGAACAACGGGAGCTCACCCCGTCGCGGGTATTCAAACCGCCAGCCTTCTGATCGGCATGTCCTAGGCTCTGTGGTTTAACTCACAGCGCCACCCGCCTAATGGATGCAAATCTACCTGCAAAGACATTTTCACCTTGCCTGCTTCTGAGTGAGAAGCAGTCAACAAACAGAAGGCCACACTGCCATGCTACTCGTTATAAATACAACACCTATTGCATCTGTGACCCATATTTCTACCTCTTTCTCATGCCTCCCACAGAAACTGAGTTCTAGGGACAACTATTTTTCTCTTTGGCTGACAGGCAGGCTCAGCAAGAAACCACCGCCTGGCACCATCTATCCCGATACCAATTAACACACACCTAGTAAATAGAGAAAAAAGGTTGTCCTCTGTCAAAATTGTTCTTTACACCCTTAAAGTCTTTAACATAACACTGATGAGCAGCATTACTACATCTGCACATCACTGCCACTATAACCAGTTCCTCTCAATGCTAGAACATGCAACCAACATTAACATATTCAAATCATATATCTTGGCAAAGTCACAAGAGCAAATTAGCAATGTTTACGTTTCGAACATTTTCAAATTTCTTTAGCATATATAAGTAGCTACACATTCATCTACACACCTGCAGAGATACTCACACCCATTTGTTTTGGCAATTCATTCTCACTTTCATTCCCACCTTGTTCTGGATTTCTTAGCTGCAATTCTTTTTTTTTAGCCTAGCTCCGACATTTCCAGAAAGTACACTTGACAATGGTCAAAACGCTTATTGGAAAATACTGATGACTCCAACATCTTACTCTTACTGAATCTAGCTGAAGGATGGTCATGAAATTTCTTTAGAACAGGGATGGGGAACCTCTGACCCTGCAGAAGTTGATGGACTCCAAACATCCCTGACCATGTGGGCTTTCCAGCTTTCCATTGGCATCTACCTGGCCACTGTGAGAACAGGATGTTGGACTAGATGGGCCATGGGCCTGATCCAATGGGCCCTTCTCATCTTCACTGCCCATGCTGGCTGAGGCTGCTAGAAGCTGAAGTCCATCAACATCTCCATCCTTCATCATGACACATGATGGATGCTGTTACCTTGTTGAGTAATGCCTAGATGGGAGACCGCCTGAAAACCCCACATACTCTGCCTTGAATTCCCTTATGAAAGGTACAAATATACTTAAGTTTACTTGCTTAAGAAAAAAAACTTTGCCTTTATTTCTCCTTTACTTCTCTAATCAGGAAATTCCTGTATAAGCTACATCTGTGCACTTTAACGGGCTATCTACATATCTTATACCTATTTTGAGTAGAGAAGATTTGTGTGCCTACTTAATTCTTGACCCACTTAAGACCATAATAAGCAGAGCTTGCTGGATCAGGCCGATCGATGCCTCATCTTTGTTATTTTATATTAAATTTTTATCATTTTCCTTTAAACAGCTTTCCAAACAATACATTGATCAACATAAAACCCCTTTTTGCTCTGCTGAGCTTACGACTTCCCTCCTTCCCTCCAGCCGGTATCCCATATAAAATCCAATCATGCAATCTAGCTCTTTACTATATGTCTACAGGATTTACTTCAATCCTGCTAGTGTCTTTAAATTTTTACAATTATCACAGGCCAATGCCTCATCTAGTCCATCATCCTGTCCTCACAGTGGCCAACCAGATGCCTGTGGAAAGCCTGCAAAGTGAACATGAACACAGTGGCACTCTGCCCACCTGCAATTCCTAGCAATCAGGATTCAGAGGCTTGATGCCTCTGACAATGGAAGCAGAACATAGCCATCATGGCTGGCAGGTGCTGATAGCCTTACCCTCCATGAATCTGTCTAATAATCCCCTTTAAAAGCCATGCAAGTTGGTAGTCATCACTGCCTCCTTTTCTCCACTCCAAACTGCCCTCCTCACACCCTTTTTCCTGCAACCAACACTAGTTTTGGACCTTGCAGGGAGACAAACTGCATTGGGTGCACTTTGAAGCAAAGATACAGAGTTCAGTAATGAGTTACGCCCCTCTTCCTCACTCTGTTTCAATATTCAAAATCTCACCCAGTGTGCTTTCCTTTTTTCAAAACCAAGCCATCAGGACATTGTTAACTACACTGGGCGCAGCGCATAACACTTTGAGAAATGTTTCTGTGCCTCTGAAAGCAATGATTCTTGTGGGTTTGAAGAGCATAAATAGTAAATGGTGCGGCAGGAACAGCAATTAACTGGACAAGAGCTCAGGCATCTATTCATATTTTTTTGTTGCTGTGGCGGTCCAATGAAGGGAGCATCAAAGTGGTTAAAAGGGAAACCCCCAGTTGCTAGAAACTCTTTAGACATATGTATCTTTAGAAGTTCTAAAAATAGTGCACTCCTGGGGGGGTTGCACTCCTGAAACAGAGGGCAAAAGTGTACTAACCCGCTAGGTGTCCTGCCTTATTTTGTGCTGTCATGCATCCACTGACAAACGTCAGTTGCTTTCTTTTTGGACATGAGGAAAGGCCAAGCAGCAATTTATGGGAATGGCTGAGAGGGCGAGACAACGGCAGGTGGAAAAATATGACCACATGTTTTAGTACACCCGCGAGGCTCCATCCAGCAGCTTGCGCAAATGGGCACCTTCATGCGCGCAAGGGCCTCCTCATTCATAGCTAAAGGCAAATCCCATTGCATGCTAGAGCAGGGCCATGGCGTTCATTCTGATAATGTTTCCATTTCAGTTGTCTAGTGGACAGCATGTCCCTAGAAGATGTAAAAAATGTTTCCCCTCCAGCCAGCCCTTCCCTTACACTGGGAAGTCAGCCATGCAGTCTCCATAGCCCCTACCAGCCAGTGGTGTTCTCGTCAGCTCTGTACTTTGGGCAGGGAAATCAGAATGCAGGAAGACCGCACCAGTGGATTTTCTAGCTCACAGCCATGTGGGTTTGCCCTACACCTGATGCTAACTTAAATCCTGAAGCCTTAGACCAGGGTTTCCCAAACTTGGGTCTGCAGCTGTTGCCGGACTACAAATCCCATCATCCCTAGCTAGCAGAACCAGTAGTAAGGGAGGCTGGGAATTGTAGTCCAAAAACAGCTGGAGAAATCCTGCCTCAGACTCCAAACAGTGGGCGTAAGTTTCTCCTCCTCCTCCTTCTTGCCACTGTGACAGAAGAGATAAAAGCAGGTATGCTTCAGCCACCTGGCATCTGCTTCTGGAGGCAGAATGAATCTGCTGAATCAGCAACCAGGTGACTCAGTGGCCTTGTTCAAGTGCAACAATGGGCTACTGTTCAGCGTTGCATGAGTGAGCCTCGCAACTCATGCGACGTGTGCTCCTGCTCCCCTCCTGTGGCGTGGTCATGAGGAGAGAGTTGAAGCTTTTGCTTCCAGTGGCAATTAACTTCAGTTACATTGGACCATAAACTGTGGTTAATCTTCCGACTGTTTATTAAAACAAGCCAGCTTCATAAATCACAGCTTGAAGACGAGATTGTTTATGTAAACCATAGTTAAGACTGGTGGTGGTGGAGAACCTTTCCCAGCTTGAGGGCTTCATTCCCTTCTAGGCAACTTACCAAGTGACACATGCCTGGAGCAATAATTGTTAACTTACTCTCACATCCCTCTCTATCCTCCGTCCAGGCAAACAAGAAGCACATCAGAGTTTAAAGACACCTTCTAGACAGAAGTAAGAACTCAGCCTCTCTGAGGTCTCACAATACTTCATTCTTGCGTTATTTCTGGAACTTATCCATCCATTTCTGTTAGTTACTTCAGGCAGAATGAAAAGTATCAGTAGTGTGTGTGTGTGTGTGTGTGTGTGTGTGTGTGTGTGAATCCACATGATTGAACAAAGTTTATTTTTACAGCTACACACATACAATTGTATGGGAAAGGTGCTAAAATTACCTTATGTACACAGGACTTTGCGTTCAGGAAAAAGAGCTCAACTGTGGTTTTGTCCTTCAGAAAGGAAATGCTTTCAATGTAAAACCTAAAATAAAGAAGGAGAAAGTGACTTTATATTACAATACTTCCAGCTGTAAAAGAATGGCAATCTGCTGGTTTGTGCTATAGTAATGAGAACACCAGATTAGGGTGATGCTTCGATTGACTTTATGGAATAATCATGAGAGTGCTGTTGCACTAAAGTCCTGCTTTCGGGATTCCCTAGGCATCCGGTTGGCCACTGTGAAAACAGGATGCTGTTTTCAATGGACCACTGGTCTGATCTAGCAGGCTTTTCTTCCATTTTTATGTTCTTATGGTTACTCAAATACAGTGAAAGAGGGCCTGGTGCCTGAAGCCAGCTCCCTACAGAGTACATCCCTTGAGGATCCTGCCATCTATCATTCTGTGGACATGATCAAACCAGCATAGATGTCGCTGAGACAGGAGTGTAAATATGCTGGGATTGTTATGGGTGTTTTAATATTGCTGTTACTATTGCTGTATATATGGGATGTTGTCCACAGAGAGCTGAGAACTCAGATGTCAAAGCAGAGCCATCACATAAGAAGTTTCTTATCGCCATAAAATGAACAATGCAAGTCAGAACCACAGACAGACAAGGGGGTGATAAACTTATTTCCTGTGTTCTTCCTTTGTGGGATATGCTCTCATTATGCTGAAGAGCATGAGATGTTCATTATTAAGTTGCCTCTTCAGACCATTGCTATTTTAAAGAATATTTCATTAGCTGAAATGTAAAGGAGATAATACCAAGCCAATGTGTGGTATGTTTAGCACAGAAGGCTACTTTAATTATTTGCGAGTTCGTTGCCTTAGATCCCAAGATAAGTTAACTTAAGGTTTGTGGGAGGAAAGTTCTCTGTCGTCCCCCCCCCCCCAGCATTGAAAAGTCTCTCCAAAGGATTGGGGGCCATGCCTGAACAATGTGGGAAGCAGCAGAGGTACTGCTGGGGGAGAGGAAATATCACCCCAAATTGGGCAGATTTTTCTCAGTTTAACCTATCCCACAGAGTTGTTATGAGAAGGAAATGGGGAGGTATGTGGGAAGAAACGTATCCTGGCCTTGGAAAAAGGGCATGATGCACACATAATAAAACAATGCAGTGTAAGAAGAGTCAGCTAAAAACTAAGAAATTAATGAGTGGGTGATTCGATTTATAGAAGCGAGAATTGGAGGCCTTGTGCAGGTAGGGATACAGAACATTTGCAGTCCTGCAAGATATTCATTGAAGGAAGGGTTCTCTTTAAAATCTGCATTGTGTATGTGAGTGAGAGTGTATATATAGCACATTTTGAGTCATCTTACTGAGGTTTAAATAAAGAATTTAAAACGTGATGCAGCATGTTCTGTTAGGAAGTGATAGGCAAGTGTCACAAAGTTGCTCACACAAATGACACCACACACAAAAACCCACAGGAACCAACTGGCTATAACCCTGCTGTCTGTGTGTTGAAAATTAACTCACTGCACACAGGCACACTCAGAATGGCAGCCTTACTTTGCCTGGTGCTTCTAAGTAATCATTACTCACCTGACAGCAAAAAACAAAGTCGCTGGACCAGGTTTCTTGGGCAGATCATGATCCAGAACTCTGTGATCTAACTGTAGCCAGATATTCTGACCCCTGGAGGAACAAAAAAGAAGCACCCCCCCCCCAAAAAAAACAGGGTTAGAGACAGGAAAAAGAAACGAAACAGGTTAGGTTCAGAACAATAGAGGATGTATTTCAAAGGTATAATAATCTGCACATGCCACCCCTCCCCCACTTTACTGGTTTTTAAACAAACCCTGAATTTTAAATTTAATTTGAAGCAACTTTTACAAATATATAGTGCTTTGTATTGCTCTAACCACTACTGTTTTAACCACCAAACCCCATGCTGATTGTTGGGGTTGTTGTTGTTGGTTAGGACAGCATGCAGTGCACACAAACTCATCCAAACACAAACAATCCATACTGTATATTATATATACCAGAATGTGGGTCATTATCAAAGGAGTCACCTGCCACTTCACCATCCCCAGTTCCTCTGCATTAAGAAATCAAGCATGACAGCAGGAAAAGGCCAATTGTTCTAAGCAACCATCATCTATACCTCCCACAGCCAACGTGGCTTCTAACAGATTTGCAATAGAATCTGTGCAGAAGGAATAGCACTGCAGACAGGAAGGACTCATTTGCAAGCAAAATGTATTATTAACCATCAGGTCACTGCCCATAGAGGGTCTGAGTCACTAAGCCCTTGCCACAAGCACAGTTTGCCCTGTGGATTTTCCAGGAGAGAAAGTGGTGTCGTCCATCCACCATGTGGACTGCGTTAGAAAACAGAGAGAAAGTTCTAATTGAAAAGGGCTCGATTGCCCTCTGGTGGTTGCTAAATTCATACACAAAATGCAACTAAATGGAGAGTCACATTGACATGAGCTTTCAAGCTCCCTATAACTTGTCAAAGAAAAAAGCTGCTTTGTGTTGTAAGGATAACACTACGGCCAGCCCAAGACATTTTGCTGCCTGAGGCAAAGAAGAAGATGGTGCCTCCACTTAGGTCCTTGTACAGAAGCTGGCTGAATTAGAAACTGAATCTGGTGATGAGATAATGTAACTGAGGGTAACAGGCTGGTGTAAGGGGTGCATAAAAGGTCATGAATCACCCACAGCTCCGTCTTCTAACTGAGAGGAACAATCAAGGGCTGCAGCCACTGCACCACAGCATATGCCATCTGAGGCGATTGCCTCATGCTGCCTAATGGTAGGGCTGGCCCTGGATACCAGTCATTTCTGTAAAACCTAAGAAGCAATTTTTGCAAAATCACCGGGTGGAAATGCTACTGGGTAGGAGGCTGGAAGCGGGAAAAATATCACCACAGAAACAGCCTGTCCCCCCAAAAAAACAGAGCACCTGAAAATAGAATCCCAAAAAGTATTTATAAAAAGAAAGCATTTTCCGATAGTGGAAAAGACAAAAGACATATATACAGAGACAAATAAAAATCCCCCCACCCTCCGCCTCTATTTTCCAGGAAGGCTTTCCCAAGTGTGAAGTGTTCTTCCAAAAATATACTGATGACAACACAGAAATCTTCAGGGAGATTTAACAAGGGTGATAACATGCGAAGCCCAGCACTCGTGTAACAGAAAGCATAAGCTCACATGTTAGCAAAAGGGTAGGAGCGCAACTTTCTGAGATGGGTGTTTAACCCTTTCCCTGATCACTGTTTCCCTGCTCCAAATTGCCCCTCACATCACTTCCCCCCCACTACAAATTTCCACCTCTTATACTACCATTTGTCCCGACAAAGTACCTAAGAAGTGCAGCTGTAAGACTTCTAAAACAGGTGAATAATATAGACTTCTGCACCCACAGGAGGAATATCTGATGCTGCCTTTCTAGATACATTTTGAAGCTACACAACGGCAACACAAGAGTAACTGTGTAATAAAAGCTTTATTTCCTTACATATATGCACTCCAGGTTTTGTTTGGTTTTTACTCCATTTAAGGAGCCTTCACACATCTGACAATTCATGATAAACCATTTTTTTTTTAAAAAAAACTAATGTAAAAACAAAGAAAGACGCTGCAGTACCATTATCACATTGTAAAAGCATGCCTTAAAAGCAAAAATAAAAAAAAATAGCTGGCTGAAAAAAGCAGACAGAAGGGAGATCAGTCTAGTAGTGAAAAGGCCATGGTGCTGTGTCCCTACCCACTGTATTTCAGCAAGCTGGGGCGAGACAGCAGGACTTCCCTCAATGAACTAAGCACACATGCAGGGTTATGTTACATAGGAGAAAGCAATTCCAAATATACCCTTGTCCAGTAGCAATCAGTATTGTTGGACTTCAACTCCCATAATCCCTGGCTGCATTTGACAGGAGCTGCAGTTCAATGACAACAGCAGCAGGAGGGCACCATTCGGCTACCTGTACCCTAGTCCCAAATAATGTACTGCATGATGGCAATTTCAGCTGGTGTTTTAGAAGACGGTCCCAACTATTTACCAAAGTTTGGAGGAAGTAATGACTGTGGTTTTTCAAAGTATTTTTTGGCCTATGGACAATTTCTCTGTGCAGTGCCTTTTTCACTGGAGTTAATATTTGTTCTGCATGTGGTTGGATTCTGCTTTAACTCATGAGTCTGTTGGTGGCCTCCTGCTACAGAAAACTTGCACATTGGGTTATTTTCTTGGCCAGTCCCCAGAAGTCAGTTAATTGTGGAAATGAAACAGACACTGGCAAAGCAAAGGCGCAGAAAATGGAAAGCTATTATTGGCTACATTATTACCCAACAATTACAAAATCTTTTTTTGAAGAAGCCAATCATCATTCTTTGGCAACTAGTTCAAAAAAAGTGGTTTACAAAATGCCTGCGTAAACTTACGTATCATCTATGAATGTTATCCCAAAATACTCCTTTTCTTTGAGGTTGAAATGGGAAGCCACCAGATCCAACAATTCCCGTGACAAGAGCTTGGGCTATTGAAGAGAATGATATGAATTAGATGGCATTCTTGCATCCTGTACATAACAAGCTATATTTGAAACCGGCCTATAGTCAAGCGAATCTTACAGGTCATGGAACCTTTGTTTTTTGCTTTTACCCCCAACAGCTCTCTGTGCAAACAGAAAATGTGTGTTAAGACCACCTCCCCTTCTTGTACAAACATATCTGCTTCTGCATGATTATTTTTAATGTTTGTTGTAGACCAACTGAAATCAATGGACCTTTAGGGTGACAAAGTGATTTTTTTTATTGTGATGATACAATATACATTATATCAACAAACCTTATTACCTATGTTACGAATTCTCGTCTATCTCGTCTATTATGGGTGATGGTCAAAATCAGAGAGATTCTTAGGATGTTGCCATACACCAGACTATCAGGCTATTTCTCCATCTAGTCCAGTACTGACTGCTCTGACTTGTAACAACTCTCCAGGGTCTCTGAAGAGCCATAAGCTCAGTGGTACTCTACTACATCTGCCTTGGATGCAGAAGGTCTCAGGTCAATCCCTAGCATCTCCAGGTAGGGCTGGGAGAGACTGCTGTCTGAAACCCTGGAGAGCCATTGCCAGTCAGGGTAGACAATATTGAGCTAGAGGGATGAACGGTCTGACTTGGCATCAGCTTCCGATGTTCCTATGGCAACAATGAGCTTGTGTAGAAACATCTGGCTTTTGTGTGGCTGGACAGTTGTTGCTCCACTCACTTTTTGCCTTTGGCCGCACCCACCACTGACTTATAGCTCCTTGAAAGCTGCTCATGAGGCAATGCAACCCTCACCAGAAAAGAGCTTCTCCCACTAACTTAAAGACTAAAATCCATACAGATCATGTACCTACCTTTAAAATATCAAAGCATCATTATCTTCATCATCAAGCAGTGGCTAATGTGAAACTGGCAGTGTGATCTTATATGTATGTGTACTCAGAAGTAACTGCCACCAAATTCAATGAGACTTACTACCAGGTAAATGTATACAGGTTGCAAGTTACAGCACAATGCTCACCTGGCTGAGGTAGGTATTTGGCCCCCACACAGCTGGGCTTTTCAGCTAGTGCATCCCCAGCTTTTAAAACGCGAGTACCCTCTTGGAGCCATTGATAGAGACCACTGAACTGGAGAGGCTGGTATAAAGCAGTACTGAAATGATATAATTATGCCAGAAATACAGGTGTCTCACCTGAACCAGCAGCTCCAACTTCCTGTCATCCAGAAGCTGTACCTGACAGTGCCTCCCTTCTGTCATCTGCAAAGTGAGAGAAGCATAATTAGAAGTAGAATGGACTCTCCGCATTTCAAATAATTGGAATAACTGTCCTTCAGGTACTGCTAAGGTACCTATACCAGACATGGGGAATCTCTGGTTCATGGGCTAAATTAAGTCTACCACGGTCCTAGTTTGGTCCACTGGACTGCTATTCTCCAGCCACACCTGTCATTATGCAGTATTTTCATCTGTTTACTCTGTTATTTTGTCACCAGTGAAGGACCACCTGAAAGATTTTCAAAGCACACTCTCAGGCATTCCACTGAGTTAGTTTTGGTGGTTTGGATGACTTATGAAATGTTTAAATCTTTTTCATCCAAGAACCATTCCTGACTAAAATAAAGCAAGGTGTTTCCTAAACAAGAATCAGTACAGCCTACACTGCACAGTATATGTTGATGTTCTCCTGAAATGCGAGACTTACTTCCAAGTAATAAAAATTTACCATTGGAGTCTGACTTCCCTAACATTTCCAACATGAACTTCCATCATAAAATCAAAAAGACTTTATTAACCAAACCTGCTACCTTAGGCACTTACTTGGGAGTAAGTCCCATTCTGTTTCAAGGAAACTAAGAACACTGCCTTATCACAGGTCAGATTACTTCATCTGTCTAGTATTGGCAGTAGCTCTCCGGGATCCTGAGAATGGTCTTACCACCTGCTACCTGATATTTTTACACTATCTTCTCTCCCATAACCACTGGGTAAAAATATATGTGATCTGGCTGCCCATCTCTTAATACACTTAATATGCAGAGATGGTGAACCTGTGGCCCTATAGATGATGTTGGATTCATACCCCCACCAGCCTGAAAATTGTCATGGATGATTGGAATTGTAGTCCAGCAACATCTGGAGGTCCACTGGTCCACCATACCTGCTGTAGTGAGATGGATCTACAGCCTTTGTTGGGTTGGTAGACGTGTTTTTAAGTTCAACGCCCTAATTTCTAGAAGGACTCCGTTAACCGAAGATTTGAAGGGGAAATCTTAGACTATCTAAAACTCAGCACTATGTTTTAATCATAGCTGGCTGTGTTGTGAGCTGGTAGATTAAGGAAGGGTCCCAGAAGACATACATGTGCTGGTTGCTACAATGGGTGACTGAGGAACTTTGTAAGGTCAAAAGAAAATGGAACAAAACACACCGTAACTCCTTTTCACTTCCTCCCGCTCTGATGGAGAACAAAGGTTCTTTCAACGTTTACAAGACCAAAATAGTACATGACACAAAATGTTAAAAGTTCAATTTTCTGTCAAGTCAAAACATTAGTGGCTACGGATTCCATGTGTCGAATGCCACAATAATTGAAGAATGTTTTATTCCAAAGTGACTGTCAGGAAAAGTTGGGGGGGAAAGAACAAACTCTCCACAATGTAAGCTCGGTTTCCCTTCTGAAACCTCAGAAATTTGGAATAAAACCTGCAGGATATTTATGCTACTCCTCCACAGGAGCAGCATCCTCTTGATGCACAAAAACATGCTGTTAGAGGCAATATTTTTAGATCCCACCGTGTCATCAAGTTATATGTGTCACCAAGTTATACACCCAACAAATTTAGATGCTATATAAACAGGAAGCCTTTTTCTTTTTTTTACCAAAAAAAGAGAGCGCCTAATTTAGGAAGTGAAAAAGCAGGGACAAACTATCTTTCTAAATACAGAATAATTTTGTAGCAAGGAGGTCTTTAACGAAAGGTATTTCCAAACTTGATTTGTTCTTTGCCTAGAACCGAGATTTTATTTCCTCTAAGACGAAACACATTTGTTTTGGCAAGTAACACCTGTCACCCTCCTCTCCTCTTCTATTGCAGGATTGTATTTTAAAGTTGCAAAAGTAGATGCATTTTTTAAAAGAAAGGGATAAAAAAACAACCCCAAGTATGGGTACTTTCATTTTCAATCCATCAGCAGAATCTCAGGTTGTTAGTAGCAACCTATCAGCAGCTCCCCTCCCCCTAAAAAAAAAGTGAATGTATCTGCACCTGCAATTTGAGAACAACTTTTAAAACCCCATGGCTTTTAAATAATCTGTTTCAGAGGTCTTACCACCTTTAGATATGATACAACCAGACACAGGGCCTTTTTGATAGCGGCACCTTAGTTGTGAAATACTTTCCCTAGTTGCACTTGACCAGTACCAATTTAACTAGCTTTCGGTGACCAGTTTTATTTGCCAGACCTTTCAATAGATGATCAGTTTTATTTGAGCTGTTCTTTTTCTGTTGTTTTTGACATTTTTAATCATTTATTGTTCTATTTAAATTTAATTGTTACATTTATTTTAAATTGCTTGTTCTCTTGGGAACTTATGTCAAAAGGTAGAAAATGCTGCGCCTTGAATAAGACTTTTTCCAGATTAAGAAAGCTGTAAAAGTTTGGCTCAGACCTACATCTTGTGTGTCTGTGCATATTTAGTTACTTTAACATAGTTTCAAGACTTTAGTATGACTGAAAGCAGATACCAAAATGCATGAGCTAGTTTTGTTGGAATTATTTCCAATATAGCTCAAAAGGTTTATAGGTTTGAAGGGAGGATTTTATATATATTTGATTTAAATTTCCAAAAGATGATAATATGATCCTTTCCTTTTTAAAATATCCAGAAGGAATCTCCCCCATTCCTCCAGCCTTTTTAGCTAAACTAGCTAAGCTTCTTGTGGAATGTCTCTCTGATTTAAGAGTGGTTTATCTCATATTAGCTTAATCCTGTTACCAGATGAATGAACATAAACCTTGATTAATTCACTCTTAATTGAAAAGGAAAAGTGTCTGTGTAGAGTTGTGCAACTGTTACAAAACTGGATTAAACCTCAGTATCTCATTATAGTTGATTCACATAACCAAAATTCTACCACTTCCCAATGGCAGAATGCAGAGGGGAGGGGAATATAAGAAGCCAAATTTTAATCAGGAGGTCTTGAATACAAAGGAAAGGACCTGTCAGTTCATGTTATAAAGTAATGAATAAAACAAATTTGTTCTCAAAGTCGCTAACTAGCTTGAATCCCATGCGGCTAATTGACAAGGGGAGGGAATGCAAATTTGCCCATTTCTGCCCCAAGACAGTTAATTTTTCAAATATTGATTGAAGAAAACCTGCAATGTAAAGTTTGAGTTCCAATGGACTGAAAATGCAGATCAGTCAAAACAGGTGGATTGAGATCAATACTATACTCCCAACCTACCCTGGTGTGAATCGGCAGAGTTAAAGTGAGGCCCAAAGTATGTGTTGTTATAAGCAGTGCATGCCTCCTCTTCCTCTCATTACGTACCAGTAACATAAGGAAGCCATTTACCATGCTATCACTGCACTCAGCATTTCCTAAGCCTATCAGCGTCCAGTAGGAGTCAGGCCCACCATACAGCAATGTTTCAGGTCCACCTAGGTCCTACAGTCCAGGGTAAGCTAAGTTCAAGTTCTAGAGCAGCCTTTTTCAACCTGTAGGTCCCCAGATGTTGTTGCACTACAACTCCCATCACCCCTAGCTAGCAAGGCCAGAGCTCAGGGATGATGGGAGTTGTAGTCCAACAACATCTGGGGACCTACTGGTTCAGAACCGCTGTTCTAGAGGAAGGAGTCAAAGACTCCAAAGGCAGATAATGTAACCAAAGGAAGGCAAGAAGTCAAGTTCCCAAGAGCTACCAAAAGTAGCATAATTCTGGAAAGAGCCTGGGTTTCAATGGAGAGCAGTACCAGAGAAGGGAGTAGTCCCTCTGTCAGGTATTCTTCTTCAACAAAACCAGTAGTGGATGGCATGATGGAACAGGTTTGTTTACCTGACCCCCTGGCAAATGAGTCACTGCTGCTTGCCAGGAGGGGCAGGAGAGGCAGCAGGGAGGGCAGTGTGGTGTAAACCAACTGAGAGGAGTACTGGGTCGTCTCCACTGACGTGTTTGCACAACGAGTCATAACAGAACGGAAACAAATGGACCCAGTTTCACTGGTGGTCTTAATTCACCTCCTGGCAGCATCACAGAATCATCAACTACTAAGCACATCAAAACTGTATACGGTGATAAATGTTTCGGAATATTTTTGGAGATCTAATAAAAATGATTTTTTTTAAAAAAAAAAGTTGAAGTGTTGAGTCTCAGAAGGATCGGGAATGGATGTAGATGGTGCACTGATGGAGATGTGTAGGAGGACGAAACAAAGACCACACCAACTTGCAAGCCCCGTTCGTAACTTGGTGGCTGTGGGAACTGGATGCAATGGCAGGGGTGGGAGGGTATGCAGAAAGCAAGACAGGAAATCAGGTAGGGAAGCAGAAAGATATGGGTTGGGGAGGGAGACTGGTAGCGGTTGTGCTTATGGTCACAACCAGGTCAGAAAGAACTAGTGGATTTCCAAGCATGGGGCCCCATAGTGTAACATGGGAGAGGGCTGCTACTTCTTCACTAAGCAACCCCAAGCGGCTGACCAGATGGGGAACTAGCGCAAAGCTTAAGGGGCTCAAACCCAGCCAATGCCGACACCTACAAAATCGGATGGAGAAAAAGAAGACTAAACTGCCTGGGACCTGAAGACTGGCAAAAGGAGGAGTAAGCTGGCTGCAAGAAATAAAGTCGAGGTGGTCTTCTGCTGGACCCGATCGTTGTTCTCTCAGGGCAAGCAGCAATCTATGAAAAGCATCTGCAGCTTAACGCCTTTTGGCTGATGTTTCCATCGTCGTTTCGGCTGCGCAGTGTTAACTTTGGCAGGGTCTCAGTGCTACTTTGGGACAGTTTCAAAACTATTCAGAGAAAGCTTAGTTTTGATTCTAGTGCAGTATTTTTCGGTCTATGTATAGAAGGGTTTGTTTTTAACAACAACAAAAAAAGAGGGGAGGGAGGGAAAACTGCTTGGCTCCTGCAGAGCATCAACTGACTTTCATATAATCTCCACCAGCTGAGCCAGTAAAAAAAATAAAAAAATAAAAACTGGCATGGTCACAAGCGCAAAGCATTCCCCACCCTGAGAGAAGAAGGCACAGCGCCACTGCATATTCATCAGGGCTCTATGCAGACTGTATTCCCTGCCTTTGAAGAACACTCCCAGCCACCACGCACACAGACAGACACACCAAATTCCACACCAAGGTGACCCAAGTGTTGCGCCAAGGAAACCAAGTGCATATATTTGCTTAGTTCTGCAGAACTTTTATTCTGTTTCAAAGTACAAAGTTTTAAAAGGCTGCCATATTTTTTTTGGAAGGGCTCCATGAACTGTTGGGATTTGGAGTGATTTGACAGGTAGCTCTTTGGGGTGGAGGTAGAAGTCAGCCATAAACAAATTATAAAGAATTATGGAAGTAGGGTTCCCCCCCCCCTCAGCCGGAACTCACTGGAATTCAGTTCCAGCACCTCTCAAGTGGGCACACCATGGCCATTTTAAGAGAACAAGGAAGGTGTTCATGGTAAGTTCTGGCACCTCTTTTTCTAGAAAAATTGTACTGCATGTAAGGCACCAGCAACCCACCTCTCTAGCACTTTAGATTATTTCTCCTATTACACTGTTCTGTAGCCCCCACATATTTAAAACGCTCTGCCATCTGTCAGCTGGCACCATGGCTTCAACAGGCAAATATCTACTGCATGCCAATGAAGATGGAAGCATGGACATGGCAGATGACGTGGTAAGTAGAAGAGGGGAAAGGTTCTAAATGCTAGCAACAACAACAACAATTTTATCATTTATACCTCGCCCATCTGGCTGGGTTGCCCCAGCCACTCAACCCACAAAACCAAGCCCCTCAGCTCCAGGAAACTGCAAATCAAATAATAGTTCTTTGTGGTCTCAAAGGAAACCATCTTTATCTTCCCCTTGGGGGCTTCTGAAATTTTGCCAGACATTTGCGAATTTTTGTTCACTGTGGCTATAAGGACTAGAAATTTTGTTTCCTTAAATGAAAGCTGGAATTGTTGTATTCTACGAGAGTTGCCATATGTCTGGAATTTCCTGAACATAGTCAGTATTCAGCCCCCGTAAACTGCGTCCGGGCAAAAATCGCTGAAATGTCCAGAAAAATCAGGACATATGACAGCGCATGTTGTTAGTGTAGATTTTGGCAATTTCTTTTTTTAAAAAAAGCAGCTCCAAAACTCTTTTCTTTTCTTTTTTAGACTTTGCCAAAAAAAACCCCACAAACCCCCATAAATTGTCACTTTTTGAAATATTTCCGGACTTTCACTTTTTGAAATATGGCAACTCTATATTCTGCAAACAAAGCACAGAAAAGAAATGAATACCACACATATCATATTATATCACATACACACAAACAAACAAACACAGACATACATCCCTCAACTGCTACAAGTTAAGAATATAATTAGTAGCCTGATAGCTCTAAGCAACTACTCTATTCCAGACTTAAAAATGGAAAGCGTAATGCTGGTGGTCAACAAAAGAAGTTTAAAGACCGTCTCAAGGCAAATCTTTAAAAATGTTGTATAAACACTGACAACTGGGAAACACTGGCCTGCAAGCGCTCCAGTTGGAGAACAGCCTTTACCAAAGGTGTCATGGGCTTTGAAGACACTCGAACTCAGGAAGCAAGGGAGAAATGTGCTAAGAGGAAGGCACGCTTGGCAAATCCACACCGTGATCAACTCCCGCCAGGAAACCGATGTCCCCACTGTGGAAGGATGTGCGGATCCAGAACTGGCCTCCACAGTCACTTACAAACTCACTGTTAAAACCGTGTTTATGGAAGACAATCTTACGCGGCTACGAGTGATCGCCAAAGAGGATAGCTCTAAACACTGAGCCAGTGAAATACTTCGTGTACATCTGCTTTCCTTGCCAGTAGTGCTGCAAATTAATTAAAGCTTGTGCTCAGCACACTCTTCCCATACAATGCTGGTTGTACTGCAAGCCATAGTAACCAGGCGAAAGCTCATGAACATGTTTTGTTCCAGTATCTTGCGTAGAGTTATTGCTAAATCTCCTGGGTAATGACATGAGATTGGATAATTCCTGTAGTAACAAGGCAGCAGCCCTAGTTATATTTGCTGATGACAGGCGGCAAGACAGAGCCAGGAATTAAGTAACTGTCCTGGGAGTACGGGACCATGAGCTGCATTTCCATAATTTCTATTGACTCCAAACCTTTAGCAGATCACTTACCCCTGCCTCTACTTAAATTGCTGTATCTTAATAATGAACTGCATAGACACTAAACTTTCCACATCAGAGTTTTGCACCCATTATAATTCATATTTTGCTAAAGTGTTTTGCTAACTCTATACAGACACTAATTGCTTCTGCTTCTTCATGCTTTCTATTGCTGACACCCCAAAGCCCGTATTAGGAGGATCTGATATGGATAACATTCTTTAGGGCATTGATAAGGATGATGCAGTGTTCATCTTTCTGAAGCAATTCCCACCTGTAAACTAGAGCTACACTGTTACTTCCCCTCCAGATACATTTCTCAAAATTAGTCAAGGGATTATTATGCTATCTGTTGGACTAGAAGAGTTTTTAAATGGTTTATAGTTTGATCATCAGGCAGCTGCATCGTGATGGTTTGGTATGGCACTTTCGCTGTCTTTCACACACGCATACTGAGAAGGATTCAAATGGATCTGACAGGACTGAACTTCCATGACTCATTTCAACCTTTCAATAAGGGTGTGGATCAAAGGGCCCTTTCTAAGAGGCTGCTAATGAGCTCAGTGCCTGCCACTGCACCTCCCAGTGCCAAGCATTGCATCAGATGAAATGGGGGACAAGGGAAGAGCACATCTCACTCATGAGACGTTGAATGGTTCCACAGAATGAAAAGAGGCATCTGTATCTTTGGAATGCCGGTAGTTCTTAGCTTGCCATAACCTCATGTGAAATCATTCTCCTCTGAAAAGTTCCAAGCCTGTAAGATGTGCAAACACGCTGAATCTGAGACCAGAAAGTATAACCTGAGTGATGACTGGGACCAAGAGAGATGGAACTTTTCCACAAAGTAACAAACCCAATGCTTGCAACAATAGCGATAAATACAGTGGTACCTCGGGTTAAGTACTTAATTCGTTCCAGAGGTCCATTCTTAACTGAAACTGTTCTTAACCTGAAGCACCACTTTAGCTAATGGGGTCTCCTGCTGCCGCAGCGCCGCCAAAGCACGATTTCTGTTCTCATCCTGAAGCAAAGTTCTTAACCCAAGGTACTATTTCTGGGTTAGCAGAGTCTGCAACCTGAAGTGTCTGTAACCCGAGGTATCACTGTACAGTACTCAGAGCAAACACAGAAACACCTCTACACTCCACAGTTAGAATCCCAGAATTGTAGAGTTGGAAGGGACCACAGGGGCCATCTAGACCAACCCCCTGCAATGCAGGAACCTTTTGCCCACCATGGGACTTGAACCCACAATCCTGAGATTAAGAGTCTCAGGCTCTACCGACTATCCTCCCTCCCATGTTCTACAAGCGGAATCAAGCATGATCTTCACGTTGAGCTTGCAATTAATGTCTAATATGCAATACCATTCTTTGCAGCAGTTTTACTCTGAAGTTATTTAATTAAGGTACTTTACAACAACCAGCACAATAATGTGCCTCAGAAAAAGAAATTCATATAAATTTATCTTACCTCCAAACCACACACTCTGGTAGGTTTTAAAGGGCTGAATGAAGCGCAGAAGGTACAATGCAAAGAGCGGCAGTGTTCCCCCACCTAAATAAAAGCTATTTGGAGCAGAGTCTCACACAGTCCCAGACTTTCTTCCGTTGCCATGTAATCTCTAGGAAATGACCTTACTGTTTGTTGCTTTGATTACAGATTGAGAAACAAAAGCTTTCCCCAGTGAGCTAGGCGGCACAAGATATTAAAGATTTGTACAGAATGGGAGGCAATCAAACTTGAGAACTTTTATTGTTAAGATGTCCCGTTGCAATAGTTATTTGCCCCTTATCATTTCCAGCCTCACCTCACCCCGCAAAAAAAAAACCACTTCCAAAAACAAACTCTCCCTATAATTCCAGTGCAAATCACTATGTGGGTTCAATGCAAATACAAGGTTGCCAAATGAACATTTCTCCTTATGCAGCAAGTATGTATGTCAGGGGTGGCTAGTTTGTGGGCCTCCAAATGTTGTTGTAGTACAACTCCCATCATCCCTGACCATTGGCCATGGTGGCTAGGACTGATGGGAATTGGAATCCAGCAGCAATTGGAAGGCCAAAGTTTAGCCACCCCGGTGCAAGTGTATTCACCCCTAAGCAACATCAGGCAGAAGCAGTGTTCAGCCCAAATTGTGGGGAGCTCATGGGCAAGAAGCTCTTAGAGGGCTCCCATCACTCAGGGGGTGCTCTTCCTCACCACTGCCATTTCACTTGCTCTGTCCCTCTAGCATCAATCAGCACAACCTGCCCAAAGGGAGATCATAAGGAAAGTAGAGAGTGTTGCTCCATCTTTACATCCATTGCGTGTTCAAAATGTACAAGGGAACAGGTCGCAAGAGTAAGGAGCAGAAGCAGCTGAGTGGAGATGCTCCAGAGCTTGGCAGTGCAAGCCTCTAGTCTAGGTTCACATTTGCAAGATTCACATATGTATGCACAATTGCTCGATGCTTGAGGAGTATCCAAACACCACAAATTTCACAGCTGAATGCGAGGGGCAGAGTCATGCTTATGGGGCTCTGTCCCATTCCCTGTTAGTATTTCACGCCTCCGATGCTGCTGATGAGATTGGTGTAAATCACATGCCTGTCTGGGAAGAGTATGGGAACGGAAGACAGTCTGATCTCTTCCACTGTATGTACTATTTTACTGTACTTTTGCTTTTACTTGTTCTTCTCTCGGAGCTGGAGAGAGAGAGGACACCATGATTCCTTTGTCTGTACATAGTGTGTGAATAAATACGTAGATTAGCTAGAAGATGTTATGCTAGAAGATTATTGTGCATATATCATTTGATATATATCGCTGCAGCACACTGGAGAAGAAATACCTTTTCCAGAGCTGCGCATACCGGAGGACGCTCGAACTTTGGGGGCTGCTGGGGCACCCTCAGGGCATTTTCCGAAATTCCCCACATGCATTTGGTACAAGTTCCTGAAGACCCTGTGCACATACACACAATTCGGAGAGCCCTGCTTTTCTAGGGCTCTCAGCTGGACAGAAAGAGAGGCAGAGCAAATTCAGTTCATGCACCTGCTTCTTCTTTCAAAACTTATTTATATGGCATGTTATTATCCGATTTCCCCTTGGGTAGTTAATTAGTTGTTCATAATCTTAATAGCACAGAGCCACCAAAAAGGAGAAACTTCTGATATTTTCTGTCATTTGCTTAATAATTTAATTATATATACCCCACCCATCTGGCTTGGTTGCCCTAGCCACTCTGATTATGTTATATGAATTGCATAAATAACTGCAGTGTAGTAATAACAATTTTAGATCAGGACTGTTCTTCTTATAGGGATCAGGAACAAAAATATTGGTTCGCTTCTCTTTTTCCCAAAGAAAATAGGGAGAGATTAACTCACAGACTTTCAACCATACTGAACCACCTATTTCAGCTGTCACCCAGAATCAATGAATGATATGACTTTTAATCAGCTAATTAATCAGTTAAACCTGTATACATTTAGTAAAGGTAAAGGGGACCCCTGACCATTAGGTCCAGTTGTGACCGACTCTGGGGTTGCTCATCTCGCTTTATTGGCCAAGGGAGCTGGCGTACAGCTTCCAGGTCATGCGGCCAGCATGATTAAGCCGCTTCTGGTGAACCAGAGCAGCGCACGGAAACACCGTTTACCTTCCTGCCAGAGCGGTACCTATTTATCTACTTGTACTTTGATGTCCTTTTGAACTGCTAGGTTGACAGGAGCTGGGACCGAGCAAAGGGAGCTCACCCTGTCGCGGGGATTCAAACCGCCGACCTTCTGATCAACAGGTCCTAGGCTCTGTGGTTTATTCCACAGCACCACCTGCTTTCCCCTCCTTTGTGAAAGAAATTTTGCCTGAGTACTAGTATTCAAATTAATAACATTTTAAAAAAAGTTGTCCATCATCAGGGGCAGATATTTTAAAATATGCTGTTCAATTATTCTGACCAATCAATCAACTAATAATTGCATATTATTATTATAATAAGAATAATTATAATACTTATTGCATATGATAACCAAATATTTTTAAAGTACATGCATCTCCAACATTCAGTACCTGCAAATAGTTATTCTAACTCTCATTACATTTAGTTTCAGGAGAAGCAGCATTCTGCCAGACCCGTTCAACCTACGTCGCCAATAGGCAGTAATTTTAGAAATCTCCCTGCCTCCACTGAACAAACACTGTTTTCCTCTCCTAGAACCAAAATGGAAAATACATGTGTGCAATAAATGTGCCACCTGTGCAGAGGAAATAATAATAATTTTAAAAAATAAAGAACAAACATCAAGCCCACACCAAAAAGGGGCCAACTCTAAGCCATTTACAAGTTAAATCTTCACCAGCTGAGCATAGCAGTTCAGGTATGGGATGTACTAAAAACAGATGACAAAAAACACTCATTGGGAACCATGGGAGCTATCCAAAGGCCCAGAGAAAATAACGGCAGCTTGTAAATGCCAGTTGACATGACTACTAAAACAAATGCAAGCTACCAACAAAGCAAGGAATGGATCTTGGAAAGAAATGAAATGGATTACAGGGGTAGAGCACATCAATATGGAGACATGATGGGGAATGACAGACCTTAAGAGACTGCAATGATGGCTCCTGAAACTGGGATGACACCTTTGAGACTGGATGCAACTGGGTTCTGAGGAAACTAATAGTGCTCTGCAGGTGCTGGCAATCAGCAGATTGTTGGTTCTTGCAAAGGCATAAAACTTTGCAGACTAATTCCACTTTTTGCAGGAAGGTGTGTCTTTATCTGCTGCACACCTGGCATTACATATAAAGTCAGGTGTACGGTATGGATGTGTGGCTTGGCCAAAACAACCTTGCACCAGGCCTAATCAGGCCTGCAGGCCAGAGAGGTTCCCCACCTCTGCTATATACTAATGAAAGATTTCCCAAACTTGGGTCTCCAGCTATTGTTGGACTACAACTCCCATCATCCCTAACCACTGGTCCTGCTAACTAGGGATGATGGGAGTTGTAGTCCCAACAACAGCTGGAGACCCAAGTTTGGGAAACCCTGTACTAATGCTATCTTGCATTTTTAGTACTACTGAAAGTGGTAATCCCATGGTAGAGGACTTTTGAGTAGGTACCAGATATTACAAAACATCCACAAACCTCTTGAGCTCAGATTACACTTGGCCATGAATCATGCTGGGTGACCTTGGGATAGCTAGACTCCTGACTATTGCTCATAATGGCTGCGAGTGACAGGAACTGTGGTCTAGCAACATCTTAGGACACAGGTTCCACACCTCTGATGTATATAATGAATACACAGGCATTTATAGGTGTAATAGAAACATTCAAAGCTAAGTGCTAGATGGGAAGTGGCCTGCCTCCTGTCTCCAAACACATCCTTTGTTTTCACAAGTGATCAAACACTGGAACAAACATGGGTAGAAATGGGCAAACTGCCTTGATTCATATTCATTTTTAATTTGGAGGGAATCCCTTCTCTCCCAATTAAGACTATGACCTTTGCCTGCTCAGCAGAGTACCATATTTACCAGGGTTGTGCTGGACAGGGAAAACTCGCCCCATGTGAACATACGAACAGCCTGCTGGATCAGGTGAATAGCCTAATCTATCTAATCCAGCATCCTCTTCTCTCACAGTGGCCAACCAGATACTTATAGCAAGCCCCAAAGCAGAACCCGAGTACAACAGCACCGTCGCCCCCCCCCCTGCAGTTTCTGGTATTCAGAAACATACTGCCTTCAACAGTGGAGGCAAAACAACAGCCATGTGTAGTTCTAAGGCTTGGCAAGAACTGTTGAGTTTGGAGTTTAAACAAGTATTATGAAGCAGGGATAAGTGTGGGGAACAAAACGGTAATCATGAGGAACAGAGAAAAAAGGATGAGCAACAGAAGGCAGTGTAGAGAGACCTGAAATGATGCAGAGCAAAGAGAAAGCATGCTGGGGGTACAGAGAGAAAGGGGGTGATACGGGGCACAGTCAGACCAGTAAGCAAGGGAAAGGAGGAGGTAGATATAGTGAGAACTGTAGGGGGGGGGGGACCGAGAAAATGGGAAAGGTGCGGGAGGACCAGGAATCATCTAGGACACCTAAAGAAAATAGGTTAAAAGAAAACACTGAATTAAAACAAACAAAATGCCCTTCTTTGGAAAACAGCAAACAATGCAGTCCTCTTAGAGGAGGGAATGCAAATGTAGCCTTCAGAGAGGTTTCAGTTGTCCCCCCACCCCACCCGCAAGAATCTCAGGTGAATTATTAGTCAATGAGAACACAATGCCATCTTTGTTCCATCCACTTCTAACAGACTCAGCCTTTTCCTCAGATAATCTACGAATTCCCTCAGCATCACCTTGTGGCTCTCTCCTGCCCTGACATGCTCCCCCACTTACTCCTACGTGATCCTCTGATCCTGTGCCCTACTTCTTGTGTGTATTAACAAATGAACTGGCTGAGCAGGAGATTTGCCAGAAGCCCTCCTACACAGCAGGTAAGAAGACTAGGCAGACGTCAGAAGCTCAGGCAGCGGAAATACAAACTGGAGTACTATTACATGATAGGGAATTCCACCTGGAAAACTGTTTGGAAGAGGAAATATTTCAGAGAATTAAGGGACAAGTCCACAGGCCTGATGCACGGGCTCTAGCACCAGTCCTGCTCACTTCCAACTACCTGATAAGCAGTGCTAAGGTAGAATGCACAATAAAGAAGTATGGTGTGGATATTATTTATTTATATTTAATTTATTAATCACTTCCCATGAAACACCCTGAAGCTATTAACAATAAAACATCAGCAACAAAAGCATACGTATAAATGCATCTAGTTCAATGTAGACAAAGACTGGCAATGAAGTAATTTTATCAATTAACAGATAAAAGGAAGCACCATTACATAAATGACCAATCAAGACTCCCTGTACTATACAGTCACCAGGGAAGACCAACCTAGGTCTAAAATGTACATGAACCCAATGTTTCCATGGTGTTCCATACATACTCATCCTTCTCTTTTGTTAACCAAGTCAGTAAAACAGTACCATCTTCCAAAGAAGTGAGCAGTTTCTGCTTGCCTTTTCGCTACCCTTATTTCAGGTGTCCGGATTTTTTAACCAAAGTGATATTCCAGATCAGCTGAAACCAACAGCTCTGTCTGGGCATTCTGCTCATGGTTAACATGTACTTCCTACTCTAGCAGGAAGTGGAGCCATGCTGAATAATTCCTCCCCTAAGTGTCCACACAAATAGAAAATAAATGTCATAAGGGAGGGAGGAAGTCCTCATGTATATAGGTTTCCATGCAATTTGGAACTAAGCCTATAAACACAAAGACTTCCCCCTTCCTCCAGGCATTGGAATTCTATGTGTGGATGCCAAGGGGGTGGACTCACTTCTTGCCCATATGTTGATTTTAGTAGAATGCACAAATAGGGCTAACATGCTACAGTTAAGTCTGTCCTCAACTTCCAGTTTCTGGCTATTGCTAGGTAAGCTGAGGCTAGCATAAATGGCAATAATTCTTTGTATGGCATGTTTTGGTTAGGTCCTTCAGAACGAGATAGCAAAGCTATTTTAGGTTACGTTGCACTTTTGGGCACATTGCTGAGCTACATTCTCCAAAGGTTCTTTCCTACCACAATCGTACCACTAGATCACATTGTCATCTCACATGGAACCTGGCATTGTACTTTCTCACTAACAATGTGGGTTTAACCTCCCTGCCAACTTTTTGCAAGCAAATCAGGATGAGTGCTCAAATAAACTGGTTTACTGGACGCGACCTTACTTCCAAAGTATGTATAGGCTTGCCATGTGAGACAACAAAACCCCAAGTATAAAAACATAAGGGAGCTGATGAATCTGAAATCACAGAATTGTAGAGTTGGAAGGGACCCTGAGGGTCACCTAGTCCAGCCGTCTGCAATGCAGGAATCGCAAGTAGAGCATCCACAACAGTTGGCCAATGAATCAATGAACATACGTAGGCCCAGTGAAACTGCCACGTCTTCACAGCTTACACAAAAGGCAGATGAAGCCTCTTTTGGATGCAATGACTGGGAAGGCTTGTCTCTAGTGTGCGCTGCCTGCACCTCAGATGGTGGAGGAACACAAACAAGGGCCTCTGGTGTTCATCTGACCAAAAGGGCTGATTCATATGGGAGGAGGTGGCTTAGAAAATACTAACTCTGTTGATTTTCTACAGCCAGCCAGAGCAGACAGCTGGATGCTGCAGCATCTGTGCCATCATTACCATAAACAAAAAGAGAGATGTGGTGCCAGCCAAGGGTACAATTGTTGACACAGCAGGTCATGGTGACGAAGCCCCAAGCCTCCTATTCTAGCCATGATGTCTGGTTGACCATGACTGCCACTTTGTGCTTTAACTGTTAGTACCTCAGAAATGGGGGGAAAAAACTAGCTTGTTTACAGCTACAGCTAAAAATTGTTGCAGATTTTTTATATTTTTTTATTTTTGGACATAATGCATTGGCCATTCAGAGATCCAACAGTAAGCCTTGCTACAATATTTTAAGTGGAAGCTAAGCACATGGCAATCAGATTGATCACTGTGTGCTTGGCCTCCTCCAAGGGGTTACCATCCAAACTGTGGCAAGCACCAAAGTCCCCAGTTCAACCCGTGTATCACAACACTTATGAATGTCTGCCAGTATTTCTCAAACTTTAGTAACTGGCTGTTGTTGGACTACAACTCCCATCGTCCCTAGCTAGCATGACCAGTATGATGGGGGTTGTAGTCCTGCAAGAGCTAGAGACCCAAGTTTGAGAAATACTGTGTTTCAGGAACTGTGCCAGGAGAGCCAGTGTGGTGTAGTGGTTAAGAGCAGTAGACTCGTAATCTGGTGAACCGGGTTCGCGCCTCTGCTCCTCCACCTGCAGCTGCTGGGTGACCTTGGGCCAGTCACACTTCTCTGAAGTCTCTCAGCCCCACTCACTTCACAGAGTGTTTGTTGTGGGGGAGGAAGGGAAAGGAGATTGTTAGCCACTTTGAGACTCCTTCGGGTAGTGATAAAACGGGATATCAAATCCAAACTACTACTACTACTACTACTACTACTACTACTACTCTTCTTCTTCTTCTTCTTCTTCTTCTTCTTCTTCTTCTTCTTCTTCTTCTTCTTCTAACTGCAGAACAGACTCCCTCGGGAGGTTCTGGATTCTCCTTCACTGGAGGTTTTTAAAGCAAAAGCTGGATTGGTCATGGATGTTTTAGTTGAGATCCCTGCATCACAGGGGGTTGGACTAGATGATCCTTGGAGGCCCTTACAACTCACTATTGGCATATGTCCTAGTAAATGTCCTAGTTACTGCAGTCATCTTTGGTACCAATATCCTAGGGATTTCTGAGAATGTTATCCAAGGACAAAGTTGTTCTTCCCCTGGTCAAGTGACAAAACGATGAGATAATGTTCTGGTAGGAGTTTCGCAATGTTATTTGTTTTCCCAGCATCTAATGAACATAATAAATGTTCTCATCTGAGAAATGACATGTTTCTCTTGGAAAATAAAATTAAAATAAAAGAGTAAAGGCAAAAACAAGGAGCTAACCCAAACGTTGAGGCAAAATTTGCAGATCTGAATAAGCAATTGGTTTGAAGGCAAAGAGAGAAAAAGTGTGCATGCATAGGAAGCAGAAGATAATGTATCCCAGCACTGACAGCATTATCCTCTTTGCAATCAGCGACAATGTGCCATCTGTACAGGAGATCAGTGGAATTACCAATGACTAATTATGACATGGTAGCCTTCCCTGTTACAACTTGGCATTAAGGTTCAGCATAATTGGGATATTCAATGATGCAGTAATATTTTGAAGCTGAGCGCTGCTTTTTTTTTAGCTATTAATCAAAGATCCAGGAAGTTTGAAGTTCCATTTATACTAAGGCTTTATGCTTGAACTTGGAACAGGAACTGTCCCAACTGCTGAAGGATTTCTACTTGATTAGTGTCATTTGCATGGCATATCTCATAATATGCTTAACATTCAGGAGTAATTCCAAGAATCCAGGGGCAACTGTATTGCATCCCAGTCCTGAAGCTGACCCCAACCGGGAAAGGCGGGGTATAAATAAATAAATAAAAATCATTATTATCATCATCAAAGGGGGGATTCGTTTTGGGGGGGGGGTGATGACGACAACTGCATACTCCTCCACAAAGCACACCCAGTTGCTATTGTTTCTTGGGAAGCTCACAAAGCAGGACAAAAATGTGGAAATCCAGGAACTATTTCACGGTGAGGGTAATTCTTCCTGTGAAGTCCTTACAAGCTCAACATGTTCCTGATTGGCTAAAAATTGAAGAAGGCCCTTAAAAAAAAGGTGTCCATACTGGAGATCCGAAAATTAAACAGGTGGTACATGACATACAGAATAAGATTAGAGGGGCTATGACTTGCCTTAACCCTCTCCTTTGCTTCCAAAATGTTTGACACCACTCTAGTCTTAAATGTTTCTATTGGTACATCTGTGTTTGATGCTTAAGTAATATATTGCTTGGGTATGTAGAGTGGGCAGAGCTGCTGGTTGGGCCATACCAACGACTTACGACTTTGATGATATTCAAAGTATCTTTTTTCTTTCCTCCTCGAGGAAAAAAAAGCAGCACAGCTTAGACTTGAAATTTGTTTTATCAATACTCACTGCAAGACAACGATAACTGTCCAGAAATTGCGGCTAATTCAGGATTCACTGGCTTGCCTACTGATGGAGCAGAACACCTTTAAGCATTATGAAGTCCAGCATGTGAATGAGCTTCCAGTTCTCTTCTTCAATGCCTTGAATCCAAGATACTAAGAGAAGGTCTCTTCCTTTTTTAAATAATTTTCCCCAACATACTGTCCTACAGATGTTTTGGACTACAACTCCCATCATCTTTGTTGGCTGGCCATGATAGCTTGAAGCAATGGGAATTGTTACCCCAAACATATGGAGGGCAACAGATTGGGGGAGGCTGATCTGCTACATAGTTTGGTTATTAAAGGTAAAGGGACCCCTGACCATTAGGTCCAGTCATCAACGACTCTGGGGTTGCGACGCTCATCTCGCTTTATTGGCCGAGGGAGCCAGCAATCAGCTTCCGGGTCATGTGGCCAACATGACTAAGCCACTTCTGGTGAACCAGAGCAGCACACGGAAACGTCATTTACCTTCCCGTCGGAGTGGCACCTATTTATCTACTTGAACTTTGACGTGCTTTCGAACTGCTAGGCTGGCAGGAGCTGGGACCGAGCAATGGGAGCTCACCCTGTCGCGGGGATTCAAACCGCTGACCTTCTGATCGGCAAGTCCTAGGCACTGTGGTTTAACCCACAGCGCCACCCGCGTCCCCAGTTTGGTTATTAGTTGCCCATAACTCACTACCATAAAGCAGCATGCTCAACGCACAAGCTTACAGACTAGCCAATTTAATGCAGCACAATATATTTGGGGTTGAAGTCAACTTCATCAGATGCATCATTCCTGATAATCCATGAAAGCTTGTGGAATAATACACTTGCTAGCCTCTAAATTGCTAGTACTGCCCCTTCCCCACTCTGCAAGCCCTATGTTCCAGGGCCTAGAAAGTACCTTAAGAATTGACTCTGCAGAGAACTGTTGCTGGTCAGCTGAAATTAGGGCACGTTGAACTATGGTTTCCCACTCTGAATAGCCAATATGGGGACAGCTATAAATGGAAGGAAATAAATAATAGAAAACCAAATTCATTTTCTAAGAAGATAAAAATATTCACCAACTTTCTTAAGGTAGTTCTTTAAAAATGCTTTTCAAACACTTCATCCACTGCTTGTGAAATCTAACATATCTTGCGAACAACGTCAGCAGAGGAATATATTACATAAATGCACAGTGCATAAGGGAGCACTGTTTTTAAATTGGCCCATGCAGTGCCATGAAGGAAATGAGATGAAATTCACAGTCTGGAAATGAAATCTGTCCAGAAATGGGGAAGGAGGGGCAATGCAAAACATCATTTTATTCAGTCTAACCATCACCGCCCAAAAGCAAACTGAAGTGGAAATATGCAGAGCTGAAATAGTCTCAGAGTAGTTTTTAGGCAGTTGAATGAGCAAAGTAAGTTTAACCATAAATTAGGACTTACTTGATTGACTTTCATTATTTCAGAATGTGTTCTAATGATTTCTAATGATTCATTCATCAAAGAGAAAGAAAATCATGGACCGTCAGACACCACTTCATTATTATTATTTTTTTAAAAGAGCTATTGTAATGCCCAAACTTTTCTTTGATCCACTTGGAAACTCTCTGGCACTAAAGTTTGGACACAGATGTGGAAAGAAAGCATAGGAGTATTCCTAGCTGTGCAGTTTCCATACCTGCGCTTAAAAAGTGAGCGTGTGAGTGAGAAAGTAAGTGCCCAAGGTCTGAGAAAAGACAGTCCATTAATAATATAGGATGGTAAATAAATAATAATTAGAAGCTCACTGATTCTCAGAGACTGGTCTCTTCTTCACTCCCCCCAACCCCACAAATTAGTGCTCAACTCACCTCAGCTCCTCCCTCTACAAAAAAGCTCTGCTTCCAACCACACAAAACGGTGTGATCCCAGAAAATGGATGGCACCTCTCACTTTTCATTATTCATTATTGGCCTTGACTACAACACCAACCCTTAATGAATGTGCCTCTGTTGGCAAGTGATAGGGGACCTTGGCAAATCTTAGGGGGCATCTCTAGGCTCCCCTACACCCTCTCTTCCAGGGTCCATGTCAGAGGATTCAGCAAGACTTGGAAGGTTTTACCCAATTCCACATCTTCCTTTCAAAACAAAGGATACTCAAATTGGAATGCCTATAGAACAATAGATAGGGAAGGACCCATGCATCTAGCTGAACCGCTGCCTGAACTCACCTCCAAAGGTGATTCCACAAGCCCTACAGACTGAGGTACCTTTCTAATTAGGCAATTCTTTGCACTTAACCGATAGTTAATATTAATCAAACACTTGCCTCAATATAGCTTACAACCTATTGGACATGGGCTTGTACATTATCCCATGCGCGTATGAGGTTCCAAATACTTGGAAACTGTCAGCATTTGGGGGCCACTAGGGGCACATCAGAAGATGGCTGACAATAACATCTCTCCGACCCACACAAGGTAATTTGGAGGCTGTGATGGGAGTAAATAGGATTGTGGGGGGGGGCTGCCTTTGCCTGCTGTGCCCTATACCACCCCCGAATTTGAGGGGATGGGGGCACTAGGCAGAATGCCCTTCTGTGGATATCGGCGCTCCTGGACGGTGCCTCTGATCCGCGCCTCTAGCTGCAAGAACTTCAAAAGAAACGATTAGGATGAAGCGAATGCACATATTTCAAGGAAGGAGGAGGAGTAAAGACTGCTAACAGAAGAGATCTCTGATAAACAAGACGAGTCGGAAGAACAAGAATTAACCAGATGAAGACACACCAAGACTCGGTATGGCAAAAGGACTGGATGGGGGAGGGGGGAAACTTTCCTTTCTTTCCTCTATGTGATTAAACAAGACCCCCCCCCTCACAAGTCAGAAATGTCATTTGAAGGACTTAAGCTGTGGATTTATGTCTGTGTGGAGATAAACTTTCTAACCAAAGCATGCTTTAAGAAGAGCGTGGAATGTATAAGGGCTTTGGAATGACGCAGTTAAAAATACCGTCGCCATATTGGAAAGTTCTGTCGGAGGACTTAAATCTGGGAGGAGAAACAGAGAAATAGAGCTGTTTTTATATTGTGGGTGAAACTTCTCAGAGGGACTTAAGAACGACAGTGATTAATGATGGAAAGAGCGATGTTATCTATGAATGCGATGATATATGGAAACCATCTCAATTTGAGGATTGGATGAATGGAAAAATTCACACAGGATTATTATTGGTGTTTATCGGCTTAAGGAGATTATCAGAAGAGATCATAAAGAAAAAAGAGAAAATATACAAACAAGATGAGATGCGGAAACAGCAAGATAAGACTGGATAGAATTATGAACTTTGTTTGGACTGATTTGGACATTAACACAGTAGCAAGATGATCAGAATCCCCCTTCAGATCTTGAAATATGGGTCCCCTCAACAAAATTTAACATTCGGCCTTGTAATTCGGAATTTATGTGATGTGATTTGATTTGATTTGATTTGATTGGTCGGTTAATAAAAATTATTTATTTTTTAAAAAGGAAACTGTCAGCATTTGCTAATTAGCAAATGCACAACACAAACACTCAAGACAGCAAGCCCTACAGAACTCACTGGAGCTTGATTCCAAATTTAAACAAAATTGGGATCAGGTTGTAAGACACTGCAGCATTGGTAAACACTGCTTTTTTATCAATTAGGGATTTCCCACACACACATAAAGCATTCCCAACTGCTGCAAAGACCTTCTAATTAGTACACTCCAAATTACACATATATAAACTAGCCTTTAGCATTCGTTCGCCCCATTACCCTACATCTCGTATTGGGTGTTTCAAAGCTAACAATTTCTCTCTTCCATCTGGAAAAAGAATTGTAAAGACCTTCCCTTTTTTGTGTGCAATATCATTTTGGAAAATTAATCAAGGGTGGAGTGGCAGAGGAAATGTTAATGGTGCAGCTGTCCAAGCTAACGGAGTCTGAATTACAGGAAGCAGAAATTGCCTATTTCTCTCTTTATTCCACTTTCACAAGTTAGGTCTCGAGCAAATGTGTGCACACTGCCAAGCTTATGTACTGTGCTTAAGTACTTTGTCAGCAGTTTCTCCACCTGACCTAGAAGAAACAACCTTCCTGGTTTCAGAATATGCTCCCTCCACCCGCTCTCTACAGAACGCCAGTTCCATTTCAACAACTTTAGGTCAGCCATCACCAAATCTAAAGCTGTTCAGGCACACAGTTTCCCTGCTGCCTCATTACTCTTCTGCAGTGACATCCCACTTTATGTAGATTAATCCAATTAATTAATCTAAGATTAATCCCCAGATTAATCCAACAGGAAGACCTCTTGGAAGGAACACTATTTCACTGTATACAGAAGAACTACTGTATATTGTTATTGTGCTATGCATGGTCACTCTCTCAAAGGGACTGTAACATGGTTGTAAAGGGCATTATTTGCCTGCAGGAAAAGCTACAGCTGAAGGATATCAGATAATAGCACTGTGTAGGACTACTGAGATCGTGGAGATCCACTTTGGGTGAAGAGAAACAATCCTGAGCCAGATGCACCAGTGGTATGTCTCCTCAGTGGTAGACTGGGGTGAGATCATTGCTCAGTGATAGGAGCATATGCTTTTCAAGCAAAGTACTGTGCTAGGTGGAGCAATGGGCTAACTCAGTGTAAGGTAGCGTCATATGTTCATATACACACCAAGGCATCTTCCCACTTGCAGCCACCAACCTTCCTTGCTGCTGACCTTATTTATATCCTGTTATTTGCCAACATGTTCTATCCTTGTCAGTACCAATGTTTCAGATTTGATCAGGGCAAAATATTAAGCATGTAAGGGCTGCACTGAGCCTGGCACCTGACTGGTAAGCGAGGGATTTGAACCTCCTGCTTCCTAAAGAAAGCATCATTACCAACCCTCCACACTCCTGCTCATCAATCGAATCAGTATTAAGCTGTAGAGTCGCCCAAACAACAAAATAAGGACAATTGTGTCCTGAGCACATTAGATAAACTATAGAAATTTGAGGAGCTAACTCTTACAGGGAACAATGTTTTCCCTAAAGATGCCCGAAGGCTTCCAAAGTTGAGGGACACCCCGCTGCACTCATACTAGGAAAGGTTGGCATCTGTTTGTGTCTTGAGGTAAAAATGACCTTCTAAACAAGAGGATAACATCCCTGGAGTCTTCTAAGCTCCAGGCTTTATTTGGGAGTCTGGCCAAATCCTAATAATACTATTAGTATTAGCTCTTATTGACTTGCAAAGGACCCTGCCAGGATTGCAAAGACCCTGTGTGCCAACTCTTCATCAGCACCTTCCAATGCAGATTTCTGAGGACATGCTGCTCTATTTTGTATGGAGCACATAAGGGAAAGTTTGAGGTCGCACCACTATTCTTTCTGGACAGAAAGAAGTACTCTGTCTGCCAAAATTGGGTGAAAAAATATAGGGACCTTGTTTTATGTCAGGCCCTCCAAATCATGAGGACCTCCAGATATTGCTGGACTACAGCTCCCAACATCCTAGACCATGCTGGTGAGAGCCGATGGTGGCCAGGAGTCTAAAAACATCTGGAGGACCACCTGTTCCTTGCCCCAGGCTGGAAGCATGCATGTCCTTTGGTACCACATTTGAACAACTCAGAGTGGTACTCTGATTGAAGTGTCTTAAGGGGGATTCTAACTGCATTTAGGAACACTGTGTGATTAGGGTAGTTGTGTATCCTACTTTATAGAGGGCAGCTCTTTAACTATTCTGCTCTATTTTGAAGTGTCTTCCATTTGAAAGGCTGTCCATCCAAGTGTGGCTTAAAGGTAAAGGACCAAAATGAGATATCACGAAGGTCTTACAGTTAGCCCCTTAGCAGCAGACTGAGCAAGCACAGGTCACCTAGGCATAGCTTTCCCAATTATTGGGGATTGTTTGCTGTATTTCTATTTAAATGGCATAAATTATTTCTAAAATTTGCTTCTATACATATGATTAATGTATGCAAATATCATGCAAATTAGTTCTTCTTTATTTGGCTATGTGCGCCTAGTTCAGTCTAGGTTCCTAATCAAAGGGAGGATTCTAATCGTATTTGCCTGAGCACTATTAATTTATTTGTGTATCACTTCTCATAAAACACCTCAAAGCAATTTGGCAATAAGAAACATCAACTTACTCTCTCTCTCTCTCTCTCTCTATATATATATCCAATACAAGTACAGACTCCACTTAAGTGGCTTGTTGGGAAAGGAAGTTGTTGCTTGTTGCTGAAAAGATAAAAGACAACACCTGTCTGATTTACAATGGGAGCAGACCTTCAAACTCCACTTCCAGAAGTTGGGAAAACAGGAGCATGGATTGATTGTTATGTAGGGGGGCACTGAGGGCTGAGCTGGCATGCACACTCCCACATCCGTTGCACAGTCATACAAATAGCAGAACAGGGCTCTTTTTACACATCTATGGAACCACACCTTTTGAGTGAAGTTGATCCTACTAGTGTCCTGAAACACCTGCGGAGATGCTACCAGTCATAAGTCACAATACTAGGCTAGGTTGACAAATAGTCTGACCTGGTATAAAGCAGCAGTACAAATTTGGCTACCTGGGAACAATTTCTCTCCCCCCCCCCCCCATGTTCATCTCAAGGAAGACGAACTCTGAACTAGGTTAGGAACTGGATCATTTCTTATCACATAGTAAGAAGAATAGCTCAAAACAACAGATTCCCTTCTCATTATCTTCTGTGAAGCTAGGAAGCTCAGGATAAAATGAATACATGTTAAATTCTGAAAGAGTTCTAATATTCCAGAATGAGAGTGAAAAGAGTATACAACAAAAATAGTCCCAAACTGAGCTGTCCTGTACAAGAAGGCAGGGTTGATAAAGTAATACTTGGGCAAAAAGGCCAGGGAGCAGCGGTTCTTAACCTGTGGGTCCCCAGATGTTGTTGGACTACATCTCCTATCATCCCTGAGCTCTGGCCTTGCTAGCTAGGGATGATGAGAGTTGTAGTCCAACATCTGGGGACCCACAGGTTGAGAACCGCTGCTTAAGGCAAGGGAGGACAGTGGGCCACAAAAGGGATCAAATGTCAGAACAAACTCATAGTTGCCACTGCAACGTTGTTCCAACACCACCTAACCTGCCACTATCCCGTCAACAGATCCTGTGGAGGATGGCTGTGGGAGGAACCACACACATACAATTTAGCTTCACTTGCAGCCATGTAAGAAACAGGGCAGAATTCATCAACCTGGAGCCCTACTGTTCATGTGTTTGCTAAGCATACGCATTAAGCCATGACTTAATGGCCCGGAGTGCTTTTTACCAGCTCCACCTGCTATGCCAGCTGAGATGGTTCCTGGAGCAAAACAGCCTGACCATAGTGGTCCATGAATGAGCAACCGTAAGGCTTGACCACTGTCATATGCTTTATGTGTTACTGCCCTTGTATCTGGTCTGGGAGATAAACTAATATGCAGAATTCAGAAGCCACACTGCTCACAGGAGAAGGTAACTGGTTGCAAAGAGCACTGCACTGGTTGCTGATTTGCTGCTGAGTTCAGGTTCAGTGTTCTTGTGTTTATTCACAAAGCTCTAAACAGGCTGGGCCCAAAGAATGTAAGAACTGTCCGACCACCAAGCTCTTCTGATGGGAACTTCTGCTGGTTCGTCTGATCCCTGAGGTTCAGTTGGTTTTGACTAGGGACCAAGCCTTCAATGGACCAAGCCTACATTCATTACTTTACCCACTTTTGCCCCTGGACCTGCCCACCTGCACGTGGCACCCCCAAAAAGGTGACTACAGGGAAATGAGGGCCTCAGGCTGAAAAAGGTTCCCCACTCCTGGTGTACAGAATCATAGAGTTGGAAGGGGACCACAAAGGTCATTTAGTTCAACTGCCTGCAATGCAGGAAACTTTTTGCCCAACATGGGGCTTGAACCCACAACCCTAAGGTTCAGAGTCTCATGCTCTATTATATAAGGAACAAAGGCCAATCAGCTGGATGCCCTGCTCCAACTGAAATTCAAGGGCATGAGCCAGCTTTGTAAGGCCACAGAAGGTCACATTATACATATTGTACATTAAGTACTATAATCTCAAGAGATCCTTCACTGAACCACCCATGCGTTCCCTTTCAATATCACACGCATAAGCATGCACGGAAATTCACAACAGCAGGCCGAGTATTTCAAAATGATTCTCCTGTCACATGAAACAGCTCTTTCGCGTGGAAATTGCACAGAGCAGTTGGGGAGAGTAAAAAGCCTGCACCTAATGCCTCGTGGACTGCTTTTACAGAAAATGCAGATAATGAAAACAATTGTGTTAGCTTTAAAACAATCACAGTAGAGTGTATGCCATCACTCTGCAGCACTTCCAGGTATCTGCTGGATTTTTGTCCAACTGGGAAACCAAGGATTAAATGGGGTGGAGAGAGGAAAGAGTTACTGGAAGAACACATTTCAATATTTATACCTCTCCCTATCCAATATACAACCAAATTACCAGCATAAGGGCCCATAAATAATCACTGCAGGAACAGAGTAAATATGGGATCATGAATAAGTTTCATGCCCAATGCATGCTCTGCCTGCTTGCTTGATGGACGTGAAGGGCAGGCACTGAATTAACCCCATTGGATTTAAAAGCATGTGGTGGCAGCGAAGGGTTGTCCTTTTGAAAGGCATAGGGATGGAAAGGGCGATCAATCTCAATTAGCAATTTTAAACACCGTTGGAGGGCACTTTGCCCAGCAAAAGTTTCCAGAAACCACTACAATTTTAGAAAGTGTGAACGTCCAAGTCAATTAAGTCACGTGAAAACAGAAACACCGGCATCTTGGACTTCCACATTGCCAATCTTTCCAGGGACTATGAAAATGTAAGTTTGTGCCTACATGCCTCTCATTCAATATTCATTCATCCATCCTTCCTTCCCTCCAGAGCCCTGCTGGATCAAACCAATGGCTTATCTAGTCCATCACCCTGTTCTCACACTGGCCAACCAAGTGCCTGTGGGAAACCAATGAGCAGCACATGAGCACAAGAGCCCTCTCCCCTCCTGTGGTTTCCAGCACCTGGTATTCAGATGCCCAGCATAGCCACCACAGCTAGCTGTTTTTGATAGCCCTCTCCCTCCAAAAATTTATCCAATCCTCTCTCAAAGTCATCCATAGAATTGTAGGCTCGGAAGGGATCCCAAGGGACACCTAGTCCAACCCCCAACAAGGCAGGAATATGCACATGGCCCCTATGGGGATCGAACCTGCAACTCTGACATTATCAGCACCACGCTCTAACCGACTGAGCTAACTGACTGAGTTGGCGGCCATCGCTGGCTCACTGTGGCAGGGAGTTCCATAGTTCGAAGCAGAGGTGCCTACCAACAAAGCCTCAATGGGGTTTATATATATAAAAAAAGGATAAAACAGTAACATTTCCAGCAATTTAATTTTTTAAAATAAGAGCCAACCAAAAGCTATTATCTTGTGAATGTATAGAAAACATACAGGCTTCATCCAAGAGCATCCCACAGGTGAGTTGGTTAGGGCTGGTTGCACATAGGCTTTCTCAGCCCTTTTCTTTGGGGGCTATGCAAGAAGTAGGAACAACCAAAGCGCCAGAGGGCTCCCCCCTTCCCTTTTTACCTGATAGACGTCCCTTATCCCGCACCACGTCCTCAGCGCCTGGTGGCATCCCCTCACCCGCTGCGTGTACCACCTCCTCAGCGTCGACACCGTCAGGTTCCAGACGAAGCGGCTCCCGCTGAAGAGCAGGTCCTCCACTCCGCACATGAACACCGAAGCCATGACTTTGCCACTTCAGAGGGGGACCCTCGCACTCTCTTTCTCAGAGCCACGCTTCTTCCTCCTCTTCTCCTCTCCCTTGCGCCTTGGCTCACAGCAGTCCAGTTAATAATAACAACAACAAGAAGGCGCTCCTTCTGCTATTGCAGGCTCATGCTACACCGCGCCGAGCAAGGGGAGGCGCGCTTCGCGGAGAGGCGTGGGGGCCAGAGCCTCTCGCACAAACTCCTCATTCACGCGCCGCTTCCTGGGCAGACCTCCCAGACGCTGCCCCGGCGCGCCTTGAAGCCCAGCCAAGGGCTGAAGCCGAGGCGGCGGCAGCAGCGGTAGCTCCACACAGCCCAGCCTTGTGTCCTTCTTAACAGCTTATATAAATCTCCGCTAAGCTTCAGCAGCTACCACTACGGGTTCTAATTAAAAGTTTAACCCGTTTTGTGAGCGGGGAGCGCGTCTCTTTTTTCTCTCTCCCCCTCTCTCTCTTTCTCTCTCTCACACACGAGTAGCTTATCTAAATACTCCTGAGCTTGCTCCCCGCACGAGGAAAGGGAGAAAAGAGACCACAAACAATTCCTGTCAAGTACTTCCAGACTCCCTTTCCCTCCTAAATGCTCTTATAATATGGAAGCGCGCGCCTGCGCGCACCCACCCTCTCCAAGGAAAAAGCGTAGAAAAACACCTCATAAGCCACCTTCAACTTTTCTTTTTTTTAATGGAAGTTATAACGGTGTCACCATTTTTTCTGTCAGTTAATAACGGGCCTGACATTTATTTCCGTCTCTCTCACACTCACATAACTCGCAGAACTTTTGAAACCTAAAGCATTTTCTTCTGCTTGTGAGGAGAACCTCCCTCACGCGCAGGAGAATACTGTAATACCTTAGTGAATGTTTCCTCTCTCTCTCTCTCTCTCTCTCTCTCTCTCTCTCTCTCTCTCTCTCTCTCTCTGGTATTCCCTATTTTTTAAATACACACACTCGGAGAAAGCCACCTCGCTAGCTAAGAAAAATGAGCGTCGATTTGGGTTCTCCTCCGTTTAAACTGACGGTAATCCTATTAAAACGCAGCATGCGGAGCACGAGAAAAACAGAGCCGCCTCACGCACGCTGAGCCCTTTCACCAGGCAGGCCACAAGTAAATAAACACTCTGTGAAATAATAGCCCACAAGAGAATCCCAGGCTTGCCTCAGTAGTTGGTATAAAATTAGGCTGCCAAAGCCCAGCCCTTTGGAGAATTAAACCGTTAAAGCTAGACGGGAAGGAGGGGGGTGGGGACGACTGCATTTCATTTTACAGGCCATTCCCTGTAAGGCTCTAAAGTGGGGAGGGCAGTTGTTAGTTGCTGGCAAGAGAGGAAGAAAACTCATCTTTTTAAACGATTACTCATGGGATTTGGAGTTTTCTAAGCTTTTGAGGTATTGGAAAGGGCAGGGCAAGACAGCTTTCCTTGAACCGTTTCCCTACCAAACAGTGAAAATAAACTGTTTAGGTTGCAATATAGACGCAAAAGGTGAGGCGATAAGAGGAAGAGGAAGTTGCTGAGGAGGACCACAGTATTGCAAGGCAGAATCAATTTGATTTTTGTTTGTTTGTTGCGTTTCTATCCCACTTTGTCTCCAAAGGGCTTGACTGCCTGGTTCTCCCCTGCCTCATCTAATTCCCATAACAACCACCCTGCGAGGTAGGTTAGGCTGAGAGGCCACCGCTGGCCCATGGTCACCCAGTGAGCTTCATGGCCAAATGGGGATTATGAATTCTCAAGTCTTAGTCTGACGGTGTAACCATTACACTGCACTGGCTCTTGACAAAGAGGAGGGAGCTGGAATAGAAGCCTTAAGGAACGGATACTGTGTGACACCATGCCATTTCCTAACATTCAGTCAAATTCTCTGCATATTTTTGGACACAAGTCCATTCTTTTGTGCACAAGAAGAAATAACTTGGTACTCCCTGCCTGTTGGCACCAGGCAGGAACCTTCAATGTACTCTTCTCAGCCTTGGCTTAAAACATTTTTCTTTAAGCCAACCCTAGCCAGGCATATAGGGACGTGGGTGGCGCTGTGGGTTAAACCACAGAGCCTAGGGCTTGCCGATCAGAAGGTCAGCGGTTTGAATCCCTGCGACGGGGTGAGCTTCCGTTGCTCGGCCCCAGCTCCTGCCAACCTAGCAGTTTGAAAGCACGTCAAAGTGCAAGTAGATAAATAGGTACCACTCTGGCAGGAAGGTAAACGGCATTTCCGTGCGCTGCTCTGGTTCGCCAAAAGTGGTGTAGTCATGCTGGCCACATGCTGGCCACAAATGCCAGCCAATAAAGCGAGATGAGCACCGCAACCCCAGAGTTGTCCGTGACTGGACCTAATGGTCAGGGGTCCCTTTACCTTTATCTGGACATATAGAAGGCTGGCATGATGTTTGCATCCTTTTGCTTACTGTTGGTTTTAATTATCTTTTGAATGTTGTTTGAATGCATTGCAGGGGGTTGGGCTAGATGACCCTTAGGGTCCCTTCCAACTCTGAGTCTATGAGATGCCTGTTTTTAACTGTCTTTTGTTAACATTTAATTTCTTTTTGTAAACCACTTAAGATATTTTACAATGAGCAAGTGGAGTTGACATCTTTCCGCAGCGCCTGCAAGACGGAGCTGTTCCGCCAGACCTTTGGGCAGGATGCAGTTTGACTTACTTTCCTTTGTATAACACAAAACTGAAGGAGGCCCCCAACCTGCTCACAGGCCCTTGTGTGCTCAGTGAAAACAATTGGTCCTGGCAAGTATTAACCACTCTCAGCTCCAACCTGATAATTGCTCCCTTCCCATATTTTAACTTGTCTGAATTAATTTTAAGATGTACTTTAATTAATTGATGTCTGTTTTTATGCATATTGTGTTGCTTTTATGATGTTAGCTGCTCTGAGCATGGCCTCGGCCGGGGAGGTGGGATAATAATAATAATAATAATAATAATAATAATAATAATAATAATAATAAAAAATAATTACTATAGCAATATTGTTAAATAAAGCAAACAAGCTACTTCCATCAGCCTTCACCAGCTTGCTGCCTTCCAGATATGTTGGGACTCTCCAACACCCAACAGCCCCAGACAGTGTCATCAAAAGTCAGGGATGACCGGATTTGGAGTCTAACATATCTGAAGGCACCACATTCAAGAAGACTGCCTTAAATGAACATGCGCAGGGAGGAAGAGGCATGAGCCTGATAGCTCTACTTCCTGTCCCCATCACCTTCCAGAGTTGATTATCTGCAGTGGGGAAGCCCCTGCATGCGTGGAGGTTCCCTGCGTGTTTTAGAACACTGAATTTCTGGGGTTCTAAAGCACCAAGGGAGCTTCAGACAGTAGCCCTCCAACTTAGGGAGCTTGGCTGGAACAGGGATTGTGGGTGGAGCGTCTGTACCTCCCTTCATGTGTTGATTTAAGTATCTATTCACATTGTGAACTTTCCTGAGATCTAATTTATTTCATAATCATTAATAATAAATTAATAAGTCATGTAGAAATGCCTAAATAGGGCTAGTGGCACACCTGGTTTTGAACTGGATGGGGTACTGCATGTTGAGATTCCTGCATTTTGCAGGGGGTTGGGCTAGATGACCCTCGGGCCCCTTTCAACTCTACAATTCTGATTCTATGAAATATGAGATGAATTGTCACATTCTTACATTTTAACATGGATACATTCCTAGAAATCTGGTTCTGCTTTCTAGGAATCAAGGTCCAAGGAAAAGAAAACCCATGCAGAGGGCCAGAAAAACTTTATTATGTAAGTTGATGAGCACAATTAATACCTATATTTGATTAACAGTGACATCTGTAATTGTTTAATGCCTCAAATTTGCCTGTTACTTATGTTGTTTGTACCTGATCAGACTTCGTTTTGGGAAAGGGGACATTTATACAAATTTGGAACCAGCTGAATTAACACATGCCAGTAAGAAAACAGCAATAATTTTACTGAAGGACTGGTGACCTTATGCACCCCCAAAGAAATACTGAGTTAAATCCAAGAACCCCCTGGCATTTCTTCGCATATAAATAAAAAAAAGAGGCTGCTTCCCAAATCACATTTTGAAGCCAAAGATACTTTCATGGAACACATCAGAATGAAAAACTGGGCTGAAAAAAGTCAGAGACCAATGCAGAGTTCTGCCTTTAGGCAACAGCAGCAGGAACAACAACAAATCAAATGCACAGAGATTGGATTGGTAGTGGTACATGTGAAAAGGATCTTGGGATTGTAGTTATTGACAAGCTGAACATGAATCAGCTGTGTGATGCAGCTGCAAAAGAGGTGAATGCGTTTTTAGGCTGCATTAATAGAACCACAGATTCAGGGCACGCCAAAAGCCCACCTAGCCCAGCAGCCTGTCCTCACAGTGGTCAAATAGATGCTTATGGGAAGCTCATAAGCAGAACCTGAGCATAAGAGCCCTCTTCCCTCCTGTGGTCCCCTCAACTGGTATTCCAAAGCACACTGCCTCCTTCTGTGGAGGCAGACCACCACCAGCTTTGAGCCCAATCTGGTGATCCTGATCAGGCCCAGATTCGGGCTAGACCCAACCAGACCCTAAACTGATATCTGGGGCCCTTGCACCTGTTATGGCCTTGACATACACCTTTATTAAACACGCAGCAAGCTGTGGTAGATAGAAGATGTGGCAGAGAGTCTCTCCTGCATATTTTCCTTCTTCCCCATTGTCCTGGCTGCTTAGTCCCATGTTTAATAGCCTCCCTACTTTTGACTGTTCCAGATCACTCCAGGTAGACTCAATCCACTCTGATGTCATCGGGGGCTATCTTGAACCACTCTGGACAGATCTCAGTTTCCATCTGGGATGTCCTGATTAGTAACCGAACTGAAACTGGGAGACTAGAGAGAATCAGAAAAGGTGAAGGTGGGCTTTTTGGTGTTTTTAGTTGGCTTTGCCAATCAGGAGGCCTCTTTCTGCCTGCCTATCGTAGAAGCTGATGTTAGGCATTCCTACCAGGAAAGGGGATCTGAAGCCCAAATATGCACAGGACTGGTCTCTGAAGTTCTGTGTTCTAATCTTGAATTCTGGGGCTTTGTGCAGGTTGTAGCCCTTCACAATCATTCAAATGCTCCTTTTTTTAGTACAAAGTAGTTACAGTTCTTATCTCATTTATCCTCACACAACATTCCTGTGAAGTCAGAAAGGTGTGTAAAATCACAGAATAGCACAGATTGGACTCCGTCAATCAGGCATCACAGAATAGCGTATCACAACCCACAATGACCTGTTTTGTTTTGTTTTTGCCCAACTTCATTAAACAATTGCTTCATAGAGCTTTGAATAATACCACAGAGGCTTGAACTTTATAGGCACCCCCCCCCACACACAATTCGTTTATGAAACACTGCGATCATTTTTAATAGTCACACGCAGAATAGTAACTATTTTAGTAACGGAACTCCAAGTCCCAAGCGTTATTTCAACACTTATTATATTTAACCGTGCTTTTGCTCACTGAATTTCAACAGGAGTGAGAAAGAACATCTGCACTATGACAACTAAGATTCTCAAAATAAAGAACTAGCTAGCACATAAAAATGCATACCACTTTAGTGTACATAATAGTCCAAGCATCTTTAAGTCAAAATGTAAATCAGACAAAATGTGGGGGTGGGGAGAGAGATAATTTCAATTGTTTTAATTCTAGGACCAACATATAATTGTTTTAAAAAGAATAAATAATATATATATTCCACCCTAATGCTCTCAACTCACATTTCCAAAGGTCAGTCCTGAATAATCTTTGCACTTAGCAGTCATCAGCATACAAATAGCCAATAGTTTTGCAGGTGCTGATCAAAAACCAAGGCTGGAGGTATTTAAGCAGAGACCAGGTGGCAATCTGCTATAAGAAGTGCTGCACTTGCATTGAGCAAGGGGTTGAACTAGTTGTCCTCCAAGGATCCTTCCAACTGTCCAGTCCTTTGGTTTGTATCCAACCAAAGCACTTCATATGTGGAATGACTTCCAAGAGTGCTCCTGTCTCCTCTCTCACTATGCACCTCTCAAATCTGCTCTGGGAGGGAAAGTGTCAGGTGTGCATGCAGGAGCCAGGTCCTGTAACCAATAGGACTCTGCAGGACTGGGACCTTTCTTAGTTTGTTCTGAAGAGGCAAGGCACAGCCACACAGGTGAGGCTGACTGGTAACTCACAGCACCTGGTGGCAAGAGCCAGGAAGGGATATTGTGGGATGTAAACACAGGAGCAGTCAATGACAACATTCCTAGAGTGTACATGTTAGAACATGGGGAGGGTGTCTGTCCAGCAAGCAGGTAAACTTCCTGGGGACGGACTTCCTCCGCATGTGACCAGAGGTGGGTGTGGCCTCACCTGTGCAGGTAAATGATAAAAACACAGGGCAGGCAGCCATTCTCTCTCTTGCCTCTTGCCTCTCTGCCATCTTCATCTTCTGAAGGAGCAACATGCCCTCTTGGCTCTCAGCCAAGAGAGGACTAAGGGACTATCTTCCCATAAAATAGATTCTGAGTGTATTTTACCTTTTTAAGCTGTCTGCCTTCTGGGATCATATTGTGAACAGAACATGAGTAAACTCTTTTATACTTTTATAAAGACTGTGTCGTGTCTTGTATTTTAAGAGGGAACAAAAGGGGAAATTACCAGAGTAATTATTATAGAGGTTCTAGCGAACCTGTGCACACGTTACCGTTGCGAACTTAAAAGGGGAATGTTATAAACTCTGCTGATATTTTGGGAACTTGTTAGCACAAGATGGATTAGGATATAATCTCACAATATATCCTCTCCTGCACCCCAGAACATTCCTACAGATATAAGGTCAGCATTTTCCCTTCGGCTCTTTGCCACAGCAACACATTCCCTGTCCTGCTGCATTTGATTTCTTGACTCCTTGCTTCTTGATCCTTGGACCCCTGATTTTGTGACTCCTTCCTGATCCTCAGACCCTTGACTTCATGACTCCTTGCTACTTGACCCTTGGACCCTTGGCTTCTTGACTCCCGGCTCTCTGTTCTTCAGACTCTTGGCTTTCTGACTCCTGGCTTCTGGACTCCTGTTCCTGCTCCCACCCCGCCATCTTGCCCAACGTCCCCAGCCGGGACTTCGATTGCTCTTGACCAGTTTTCCACATACACAATTATTAGACTGGATACAACCTTAGGAGTCTATCATTTTCAGCTTCCCCTCACCAGTCTGACATGATGCTCTGCTTCCCTTGGCATGCTATTAGCTAGCTGCAACACAGTAGGGTCAGGCCACCAGTGTTTCTGCTTTTAATCTATATTCTGGAATAGTAGTTAGAAAGAAAGGCAATTTCCAAAAAAACATTTTATGGCCTTGGCTTTCCAAATGGTCCAGGAGGTGGTGACTGAGGTCAGAAGAGGGAGGATTAAATCTACCACTTTGAATTTTCAAATATTTCTTGCAGACATACCTGCTTTCAGTGTGAAGCATTTAAGAGTAGTCTGCTAATGAGAAATGCCTGGGAGTCCCAGCCTGCTCAGTTCTGGTGTACACACACACACACACACACACACACACACACACACACATATATATATAGAGAGAGAGATATTGGTTTGATCAAATCACCTACCTGGGACTATTCTACAAAAAGGGACGAAACTTCTGGTGATATTCTGAAAGCAAAGTGCTTTGAAAATGCACCATGCTCAATTCTGTTGAAAGTGAGTGAGCGTCATTACACGTTATGTCATAGTGATATGTGAGTGAATAAGGAGGATGGAAAAGCATTAAAGGGTGGCACTGTGGGTTAAACCACTGAGCCTAGGGCTTGCCGATCAGAAGGTCGGGGGTTCGAATCCCCGCAACGGGGTGAGTTCCTGTTGCTCGGTCCCAGCTCCTGCCAACCTAGCAGTTCGAAAGCACGTCAAAGTGCAAGTAGATAAATAGGTACCACTCCGGCGGGAAGGTAAACGGCATTTCTGTGCGCTGCTCTGGTTTTGGCAGAAGAGGCTTAGTCATGTTGGCCACATGACCCAGAAAGCTGTCTGTGGACAAATGTCGGCTCCCTTGGCCAGTAAAGCAAGATGAGCACCGCAACCCCAGAGTCGTTTGTGACTGGACTTAATTGTCAGGGGTTCTTTACCTTTACCTTTTTTACAAGACAAAGTAGCATGCATCATAAGTAAAGGTTGAACATTTAAGCACAGAGAAACTTGTTTTAAATCCCAACTATAACTGATGTGAAGGGAGGTTTTAAGGTAGAATTTCCTTAAGCAGAATCCCTGGATGTCAGGTGAGGTACAAAGGGCGTAGATTTTAGTGCAAAGGATTTTTTTTCATGCATTTGTGCAAAAGAGAAACTACAGAAGCCCTGAACCTCTGGGTTTGGCAAAAATTCAGAACATGAGCATCCAGCATGTGCATAAAGTTTGTAAATAGGCAAAGGAAAATAGAAAGTGAAGAGAAATTGAATTATGATTCTTAGGTAAAACTAACATACCTGTAGCTATTTTGGGTACATTTTAGAGAGGATTATTTAGCTTTGATGGCGGTCACTCACCTTTTTCTACAGATCAGTCTTAAAAGGACTCTTGAGAGCAATGCTTCTCTGTGTCTCTTGTTAGAAGATGGACATCTTATACAAAACAGTAGGGGAAGAACTAGTGGGATACTCAGAAGATGGCAAGGGCTTATTATAACCATGTCTTTATTCTTCAGGGGAGAAAAAAAGGCTGTCAATGGGAGACATGCCCTACTTTGAAAAGACCTGGAAAAAGCAGCTGCTACATATCATCTTTTTTCAGGCAGTTTGAACAAAAGACTAAGATCTTTAGCCAAGGAAAAAATCTTGTAAGACACAAGTTCAAGGGGACTGCACTTTAAAAATAACTCAGCGTGTTTCATGAAATCACTCAAAATAGTATAACTACAGAAGAGCAGTGAAAGACAGAACAAGAGATAGATGATAGATTAGATAGAGAGGGGGAGGAGAAGGAAAGGAAATGGATTCTAACTGAAGCCTGATAATATTTTTAAGCTAACGTTTGCAGGGACAGAGGATGGAAGGCAGGAGACAATTGTTAAAAATCTGAGCTGGGCATTGCATTAGCATAGAATGCGATGGAGAGGCATATTAGACCAAAGTTCACCCCCCAGCCCCCCCCCCCCGGTTAAGATTGGCCAGGAGGGCACCAGGTACATACAGCTGTCTCCTCCCACACTTTGCTGTCATTTTGCATGCCCTCCTCAGCAACTGCAGCCTGAGGTGGCCACCTCAATCTGCCTAATGGTACTCTGTTACAGATTTGGGGTGCCATGAAGGGGCAAAATACTGTTAGTATGTAACAATGTTTTTATTATTATATTTTTAACTCAAATGATACAAAACGGTACTTGTGAGATTTTCTGCCTCGGGGGGGGGGGGAACCTTGATTGGACTTTGTTACTGTGCCATTTGTTGCACTGCCTCAGGCAGCAAAGAGTCTTGGTGGGCTGGCCTCTCTAGAAAAGTATGGTAATAAGATTCATGTGGCAAAGCATGGCTAGCATAGTGTGCAAACACATTTAGATACCATACATTTTAAATTGTGAATCCTCTGCAGTTGGTGTCAAACCCTGAATTAGCTATTACATCCATTTGGGAGCAAAGAAAATAGGAGCACTAATACTTCATTCATCTTTAAACATTGTGAAGTCATTATTTCTTGATAAGCAGATTTTTTCACACTCTGAGCACAAAAGCAAGCCAGGAGGTTAACTAGCCTTAATGTTCTCTAGTTCCATGTTCAATTGCATATATTGGAATACAAAATGCCCTTCCTGTGTTGGCTTACTTAGCTAAGTAATGAGGCACAACAGCAGTCAAACCATCAGATCATTTGGCATCAGTGCTCAAATCATCAACCATCTCCTATGTACATCATTACCCCTAGAGTTCAGGTATATTATGAAAAGCCGACAGATCCTATCATTTGTTGAATAAAGTACATTCCCCTATCTCTCCATGTTTGCTAAGCCATTTCCCTTCCTTAAGTATTTTGGTGGAATTACCCTTGTTTTGAAGCCATCATGCAATAGCTTCCAAACACATTGCTCCTGTTCCTTAGAGTCCCGTCCCACCACTGCCACTGCCTATGACAGCATGTAACACTTATGTGCTCGCTCCCACTGATGCACATCATTCTTGACACATTCCTTAGACAGAACGTAGTGCAAAAGAACCAGCCCAGAGTTCTGCCTCATGAATGACTAAGAGGAAAACAGAACTCCTTATCAGTTACATGGCTACTGTCTGCAGCACAATTTCTTGGTGCCCAGGACTGCCTGATACCAATGAGATCATAAGGAAGTGACAGTTTCTCAGTGTGAATGGTACAAGCATGCACACTCTTCTTTAAAACACAAGCAAACTGCATAATAAGGGGGGAAATGATCACTTCAGCCCAGCAAGACTGCCTATCAAACTTCTAGTCCAGATAAGAGTTCAGCTGATATGAGACATGTGTAAGTCCTGGGGGCAGAATCTCTGCATAAAGGCTGCCCAATTCTTTCCTGAGTGTAATCCTCTCCTGCCACGGGCAAAGAGAAAAACACTCAGTGAAGGCACACTCTTCAACAGGCAAAGGTGCCTTCACTTTCTTAACTGTCCAATAAGTACAGTTGTTTATTTACTTTATAGAATTATAGAGTTGGGAGGGTTCCCAAGACTCATCTAGTCCAACCCCGTGCAATGCAGGAATTACAGCTGAATAATCCCTGGCAGATGGCCAGCCCACCTCTGCTTAAAAACCTCCAGTGGAGCAGAGTCCACCACCTCCTTCGGAGGCATTCTGTACAGGGCTGGATTTAGGTTTGATGAGGCCCTAAGCTACTGAAGGTAATGGGGCCCTTTATATGTCCACGTGTCCTTTGTCAACAACAAATTGTTGCTTTTTTTTTTGATACACACACACACACACATACATATAGTAAAGGTAAAGGTACCCCTGCCCGTACGGGCCAGTCTTGCCAGACTCTAGGGTTGTGCGCTCATCTCACTCTAGAGGCCGGGAGCCAGCGCTGTCCGCAGACACTTCCGGGTCACGTGGCCAGCGTGACAAGCTGCATCTGGCGAGCCAGCGCAGCACACGGAATGCCGTTTACCTTCCCGCTGGTAAGCGGTCCCTATTTATCTACTTGCACCCGGGGGTGCTTTCGAACTGCTAGGTGGGCAGGCACTGGGACCGAACGACGGGAGCGCACCCCACCGCAGGGATTCAAACCGCCGACCATGCGATCGGCAAGTCCTAGGCGCTGAGGTTTTACCCACAGCGCCACCCGCGTCCCATATATATATATATATATATATATATATATATATATATATAAAACAACCAGTAGCACCTTAGAGACCAACTAAGTTTGTTCTTGGTATAAGCTTTTGTGTGCATGTACACTTCTTCAGAGACCTTTTTTGTGTTGAATATATGCTACATCGTAATTTATGGACCTAATAGGTATCTAAAGCCATTTGCACATGACAAAATATGTATTTTATCCATTTTGCATTACTTCCCATGGGAAAGCATGCCTTGGTTTTGGAATGTTTTGGTTTTGGAACAGACCTCTGGAACAGATTAAGTTTGAGAACCAAGGTACCACTGTATATAGAAATGAGCAAACCAGTGATATTTTAGGGTGCAGGATAGCATTACTCCATTACTTACATCATAGAAGCCTACACAATACAAAAACACTGTTACTGTATGTAGGTTTTATTTTATTTGTTTTTTATCTTATATTTTGGAAATGTACATCCATTTTTTTCCTTTAAATTTTTTTGGGCCCCCAAGAGAGAGGGGCCCTAAGCTATAGCTTGTTTAGCTTATACGTAAATCTGGCACTGATTCTGTTCTACTGTTGAACAGCTCTTACTGTCAGGAACATCTTCCTAATGTTGAGTCAGAATCTTCCTTCTTCTAGTTTGAATCCATTCGTTCAGGTCCTGCCCTGTGACAGCCCTTCAGTCCTTTGAAGATGGCCATTGGATCACCCTTCCCTTCAGTAGAAACCTTGTACTCCACCCTTCCAGTGCAGTTGCATCACATGGAGTGGCTGACAACAATTAAAAACAAATATTCTGTTCCAAAGTGTTTCTTGGGAATTTTGTAGCAAATACCATTCTCTGCACTCCCCTCCCTGTCATATTTCTGCAGAATTGTAGAATATACACACTCCAACACATTTAGATTGCCTTCACAAGATCAGTTCCGCTATCACTGAAAAGTGAAACCTGCATTTTATTTTATTTATGCACCAAAATTATCCTGAACTCTATCAAAAGTTAGGAGTACAAAATGCACTCCTAAGCAGATATTAGCATTGGCCATAAAGTGCAGTGAAGCACACTTGAAATCGATTAGACTTACAGGACAACCCTCTGCATGCTTACTCAGAATCAAGTGCCACTATGCTCAATGGAGCTTGCTCCCTCATAAGTGAGCATAGGATTAAAGGTATAAACAAGATTAATTGTGTTGTGGCAGCCATGTGTCCCCCCCTTGCCCTAAACATGAGAAATTCAAACCATATGATGGGAGTTTGCTGAGTAGGGGTTGCAGTTTGCTGTTAATTTTCTAATCCCCTCCAACTGCTTCCAGCTAATTTCTGATTACTGGTTTCTCTGGCGATCTCTCTGATAAGTCACTGTGAAATAACCTCAAAGGGCTTGACAACGGGAGATGATCCTACCAGGGGTCTTTTGTGCCCAGTGGGGTACACCTGAGAGACCCGGAAGGTGCCCTTGGTATTTTGGAGAGGCATAAAATATCAAAGGGAGGCGAAAGCAGCCAGGTAATTATATCTGCACAAAGTATTTTCATGGCTGAAACAGAATACTGGAGCCCAAGAGCTAGCCTGAGTTTATTATCATTATTATCTTACAGCTTCATTAATCTGTGGAAAGTGGGAACAGAACTGCAGAGTGATCTAAAACGATATGCAAAGAAAGGCGCCCTACTAGGAAGCTGATAGTAACCTCCCACCTGTTTTAATGACATTGTTTATCTGTATTGGAATTCTGAGATATTTCTTGTTCCAACACATTTATAACAGCCTCCCACAGCTTGGTGCCCTACAGATGTTGCCAGATTACTGTTCCTATAATCCCTGGCTGTTGGCCATGCTGGCTGGGGCTGATAGCAGCTTGATTCCTAAATATATGGGCTGGCACAAAGTGGGAAAGGTGGTGGTCACTAGCATAACTAGTGGGAGGATGGACCACTTAACACAGGGGTGGCACTTACCCCAGGGGCCTGCAGCACGCCGAAGCCACACTCCTGGGAGTGACACGGTGGCCCGGATGCCTGCAGGTACCACACCACCTGAAAAGGTGGCATAGGGCTCGTGTTCGCCTGCATGGGAGAGGTGTGACGGAGGCAGAGCCTGAAAGGGCCTCAGTTCGCTTCCCATCCCCGTTGGAACAAGTTTCTCAGTAAGGTCACACCTACGATACGTTTAAAGTGCATGGCTTTCCCCAAAGAACCCTGGGGACTGTAGTTCGTTAAGAGTGCTGGTAATTGCAAATCTGCAAAGGCTACTACAGTTCCCACCATTCCCATGGAGAAACCATGTGCTTTAAATGTGTGTTGAATGTGCTTTAAATGTATGGAGTGGATATGACCCAAGTATTCTCCTTGGAGCTATGACAACTGACCTACCTTGCTGCATAGGACCAGGAAAGGACAATTTGCAATTTTTGCTCTGCAGCCTGCCAGCTAAGGATAACATCTGATGCATCTAGTCTGCAATTTGCCTCAAGACTTTTTCTTGTATTCACATTAAGACTGGAACATATTAGTGGGAAGTTTGGTCTGATGTTTTTAGAAAAGGAAGTTGTCAGTATATTTTGAACACGGTCAGAAAATGTCCACATTTCATATTTCCCACGTGCAGTCAATGGCCTATGGTGATTATGAACCAATGTAGTTTTAAGATTAGTCACGGTACATAATTATCCTTTTTTTATTTTAAATTAATAAGGTATTAGCACAATGCAAGTTTGACAGGCTAGCGGGGGGAAGTCAATAATGATTTAAGATCTGGAGAAGCAGTGAATCGATAGACATTGTTTATTACAGCAGATTAAAGTTGGCATAAATGCTCCTCCGATGTACAGCAAACATCTAGAAATCAGACCTCAGCATTATCGGGGGCATTTGACCACGGAAGAGAAAATGACTCAGCTTGCAAAGAGCAATTTAACACTCATCTCCATTCAATAGGGCTCTGAACTTTATTCAGCTGCAGCATATCCATCAAAAAGTTTGAAAACGCCTGTGGGAATGAGAAAATTAGAATATGGCCAAAAAAAAAAAAAAAGTTTTATTGTGGATCATTTTATTTTGAGATTAATGGGTTGTAAACCACTTTGATATGTTCTCTTTAAAATATGGTAAAAAAGTGGTGTAGAAATGAGATTAATAGATAAAAGCTTTGAGTTCTGCAGAATGGTTGAACATCTGAACACATGCACTCCAGTCCAGTACAGTGGTACCTCGGGTTAAGTACTTAATTCGTTCCAGAGGTCCGTTCTGAACCTGAAACTGTTCTTAACCTGAAGCACCACTTTAGCTAATGGGGCCTCCTGCTGCCGCCGCGCCGCCAGAGCACTATTTCTGTTCTCATCCTGAAGCAAAGTTCTTAACCTGAAGCACTATTTCTGGGTTAGTGGAGTCTGTAACCTGAAGCATATGTAACCTGAAGTGTATGTAACCTGAGGTACCACTGTACTCTATCCACATGCTTTGTTCTTGCTAAGCTTGAATCATATTAATTTTTTTCTACTTCAGTTAAGAATCAAACTGGAAATCTAGTGCAATGCAGTCTTCATTTAGCTTTCCACATTGTATGGATAGTAATGGTAGAAGCAGCATCAGCTTTCTACCACCCTAACATATGCTTTCTTCAATTAGGAGTGCCAAGAGCTAAAGCCAGCTCATTTAAAAATAGTGCTTACACAAAATGTTCCACCAGGAGATGGGTTTTCCGAAGTATTCAAGTGATTTGCTTTCCAGGAGGAATAAAACACCTAAGTACCTGCAATGATTAATCTCAACGTGGGAAGTGTCTGTGCTATCTCACTGATGGAGATAAATAGAGATGTGACCAGGGCAGCAATTATATGGAAATGGTTCCCATGATTGGTCCATAATTTCATCCCTAGCCAGCTACCTCTTTGCTTCTTCCTTCAGCCCCACTTCTCTTCCTCTGCTTTCATTCTAATACACCCATTGCTTCTATACCCTCTCATCTTCCCATTCCTTGCCTCTTCCCCATCTGCTTTCCTCCATCTCTTTCCAAATTGTTCCGATTTTCCATTTTCCTCACCCCAGTGCATTCATATGTTTCTTGTGCACTCCATTCAACTATTTAACTTGTACACCCCAGTGCACAGCTGGTCAACCCTCTACTGCCCAGTTCAGAAGTAGCCAACATGGTGCCCTCCATATGTTTTGGACCATAACTCCCATCAGCCGTAGCCAACATGACCAGCGGTCAGGGCTGAGGGAGTTGTCATTCAAAATATCTATAGGGCACCATATTGGCTACCTAGACTGGATCTTTCACACTGACAATTTCTCCTAAATCATTGGATCATGTATCCTACAACAGAGCAGCGAGCCTCATTTCTATTATCTCTGAGCTTCTGTGATATTGCAGCAGCTCAGCCAATGGCCCGAGAGTCCTCAAAGTTTGCAACTTGCACTTGCCTCATATTTTTTCCTTAAAAGCAATAGCCTCATTTCCCCCCCTACTTAAAAACAATAATACCAACGTGACCCTTTTGAGCAAAAATGGATGTGCTGTGTGCTTTAACTGGAACCTCAATTCATCTGTCTACAAATGTGGTAAATACCCTAAAGTGGTATCTCCACTATGTGTGTGTATGTGAAATTTATTATTATTATTATTATTATTATTATTATTATTATTATTATTATTATTATTATTATTTATTATTATTATTATTATTATTATTTAATAAACTTGTATACTGTCCTTCAATGGAAATTATCAGGGTGGTTTACAATCAAAGGTATACACACCCATGTACAACAGCAAGTGGGTTGTTGCTGAAAGAGCAGTTGTTCAGAGTTTTCCCTAACACAGCAGACAGGCAGAGGGAATGTGTATCTCAAAACTGAACTGTTCATAGAGAGTTGGGCTTCCTGCCACTCCAGGATCAAGGAAGGGGAAAGCAGGAAAGCCCCACCTCCCGATTCATTCATTTATTCTTCCTAAGATGGGTGGAGGGCAGGAACACAGGAACAACCAGATGTTAGATCTTTGACTCCCACTATGTGCTATTAAGGGCAAATGAAATGTTGCATTGACGTGGGGTAATTGCATTGCCAATTTAGAACAATGCACACTAATGGGCAAAGACACTTTTTTAAAAAAGTTCTGCCGGGCAATGGACTGGCATCATCACCAGCCTTATCCAGTGGGAATTGTGACATTTGGAAATGTCAAAAAAACAAACCCTCAAACCTGGACAAAACACACTCACACACACCAGTGAGAAAGGATGTTGGAGAAGGAAACTCTAGAGTTGGGGGTCAGCCCAGCCCATATTCACTGTCGTAGTTTAGATGAGTCAGCCTAGAGAGAGGAAAGGGAGACACTGGAGCCACACCAAAAAGAAAGGGAAAGAGTAGAGATGAAATCAAAGAATGAGGAAGGGACTGGTGAGAGTCATATCCAAGAGAAAGCAACTTTTGGTACTGCACAAAATATGGGAGGTTTCAAAAGCTGTGCATGACCTGGATTAATTTCTATTTAATTCTCACTCCTTTTTGTTCTCCTGATGGTTTCTTGTGAGAGAATGGGTTGCAGATGGATGGATGAGCTGCCTCTCTGGCAATAGTGTTATCTCAATGTTGACAATAGGAAGGGTCTGCCTGTGATCTGTGATTGTTGGGCACATTCATCCCCCACTGCCTCAAATAATCAGGCAAAGAAGATAACTGCTGTACTCAAGGCAGGCTGGTTTTCCTCTAGTGTCCTATAATTCTTAACTGTAACCCTAGAATTGTAGAGTTGGAAAGTGACCCTGAGGCTCATCTAGGTCCAACCCCTTCTGCAATGCAAGTGATCAATGACTAGGTCTTAGATTTCTTTCTTATTCAAGTTATCACATAGGATTGTGCCAACTTACAGCTTTGTTATTTGCCCATTTGATATGGAGCTGGCAAAAACATGTCTGAAAAGCATGGAGCGTTCAACATGTCTGCCTTGAGCCCTCCAACCCTTAAAAGTGCTTCTAGCTCTCTGCATGAGAAAAGGCAACTGTGGTCCTGACATTCTGCCCACCCCCTTCCTCGACTTGTTGTGGTGGGCAAGAATCCAGCAGTGCCGCACAGCAGGTGGGGGGGAGGGCAGGAAGGGCAAATGAACGGGTGGGAGAAAGCCACACCTACCTTCTTTCCTCTTGCATAAAGGTAAAGGGACCCCTGACCATTAGGTCCAGTCGTGGCCGACTCTGGGGATGCGGCGCTCATCTCGCTTTATTGGCCGAGGGAGCCGGCATACAGCTTCCGGGTCATGTGGCCAGCATGACTAAGCCGCTTCTGGCAAACCAGAGCAGCACACGGAAATGCCGTTCACCTTCCTGCCTGAGCGGTACCTATTTATCTACTTGCACTTTGACGTGCTTTTGATCTGCTAGGTTGGCAGGAGCAGGGACCGAGCAACTGGAGCTCACCCCATCATGGGGATTCGAACCGCCAACCTTCTGATCAGCAAGTCCTAGGCTCTGTGGTTAAACCCACAGCGCCACCCGCGTCCCTTCCTCTCACATAGAGAGATTTAAAGCTGTAGTAAGAGTTCTCCAGGTTCCAACCTGGCAACTCTGCCTGTGACCTCTACAGCGGCTTGGTTGGGCATGCTTGGTGCTAAATGTCACTAGAGCAACTACCGAAGTGGAAGGAACTAAAGCCACATTAGATTAAGAGCAAATATTACATAAATAGATATAGATGATACGTATGTTTCAAAGTGTTGGTGTTGATCTTTAAAGCCCTTAATGGCTTTGGCTCTGCACTCCTGAAGGAGCATCTCCACCCACATTGTTCAGTCCGGTCACTGAGGTCTAGTTCCAAGGACCTTCTGGCGGTTCCCTCACTGCAAGAATTGAAGTTACAAGGAACCAGGCAGAGGGAACGCCCTCCCATCAGCTGTCAAAGAGATAACCAATTGCATGATTTTCCGAAGACATCCCTGTATCGGAATGCTTTTAACGTGTGGTGTTCTGTTGTGTTGTTGTAGTGTTGTTGCATCCCAGTCAGGTGGGCAGGGTACAAAAAACCCCCCACATAAACATATAAAGTACAGTGGTACCTCGGGTTAAGTACTTAATTTGTTCCGGAGGTCCGTTCTTAACCTGAAACTGTTCTTAACCTGAAGCAGCATGGTAGCTAATGGGGCCTCCTGCTGCCGCTGCACGATTTCTGTTCTCATCCTGAAGCAAAGTTCTTAACCTGAGGTACTATTTCTGGGTTAGCGGAGTCTGTAACCTGAAGCATATGTAACCTGAAGTGTATGTAACCTGAGGTACCACTGTAATATAATTCTTGATTGATGACCGCAGAGCAAAAGGGCCAAACATTTCATCAAGAAAGAGTAGGCAGACGATGTAGTAGGCAGAGAAGGAGCAGGTGAGGGAAAGAATAAAGACAAACAGGGATTTAATAAGAGACTGTGAAGTCTAAATGTTTAGACTCATTTTTGGAATCTCTGTTTATTGATCAAGTGTGCAGCCTGGACTCTTCCATACTTTAAAATTTAATTACTGAGATTTTCATGTATATAGCTATTACAATGAGCAACTTACGTGGCCTGTTTGTTACGGAGGTCTGATCCTTCTTTTGCCAACAGATTGTTAAGGAACAACTGTTCTCCTTAGAGAGAACATAAGGTGAGCAGGGCCTGTCAGAGGAAGCCATTTGGAAAAGGAAGAGGATGTCTGGCAGCGAAGCACAAATGCTCATACAGGGCCATTTAGGCAGCCATAGGAAGGCAGCCTGGCACTTCAAAGTTCCTTGCTATTCACACAAGTGAACCAAATGAATGATTCTTATGGCTCTAGGGAAGCTAATAATAATAATAATAATAATAATAATAATAATAATAATAATAAACTATTATTAATATACTATTGTGGAGTGCTGGTCAGAAACTACATTACCCAGCAGGTCAATCCAGAGTGCCCCATTTTACAGGGGCAAATGGGTCATCCTCTCTATGGAGAGGACTGGCTCCTTTCTCCCCCGAATCTCTGTCCTACACTAAACAGTGATGACAGTTGTTTGGACTGACAGTAAGTGACAAGGGGACACCTGAAAGACAAACTGCTCTCTTACACATGTTGGCAGGGTTGCCAAACCCTTTGGAGTCTTATTAATGATGCATCTATTCTTACTGTATTCCCACCCCCCAAAAGGTCAAAATAACTCTTAAATAGATGGTTGAATATTTTCATATACCTATGTTTGTTTTATAACTTTTTATCCATAATTGGTACAACAGAGAGCAAGTCTCTGATGGCCTTCACGGTGTCAGGAATGGGCTTCCCAAGGTAGACCATGTTCCACAATATGATACACGGCTTTCTTTTATTTTATTTTTGTTACTCTGTGCCCTGAACTGGACAAGGAAGAGGAAAACAAAGCAGACTGAGCGTAAAATGAAGAACAACCCAATTTCCCGTAGTGAGGCTCTGTCGTTTGGAATGCAACTGATATGTCTCCATTGTGGAATTATGCATCCACCTTCCACTACATCACACTGCAGGAGTACACCATCTGTTACCTGGCCAGGTATCTCCTGGTAGCACTTGCTGCAAAGATTTGCAGTTACGTTCCTTTTAGCTCACCACTGAGATTATGAGAATGGATGGTTTTTGCCATTAGAGGCAGGGCATCTGTCACTAGCATACAAGACATTTGGGATGCTGCCTAGTGGCAAGCGGGTAAAAGCTTAGTTATTCTCTGGCGTTTGGGATATAATGCGCATAATGCCAACTCTAATGAATAGTGCTTGATGGTGCTGCACATCCAGAGAAGACTGCAGAAGCAAATTTTCCAGCCGTTTATTTGTCAGGATGGAGTGCGTTAATACCAGCTGTTTCATTGCCAAGTAGTTGGTATTTCAATATATGATTGTTCCAGTGGTTGATTTTTGTTTTTTTGTTTTTGTTTTGAGGGGGAGGGTGTTCTTTTAAACCACAAGCAGGCAACCCCAACACCTCACCCCCACCATCCCATTCTTCCACCCCATCACAAATCTTTAATTCTCCTTGTTTTGTTTCCTCCTCATTTTCCGCAGCTTTAAAAAGCTTTTTTATGCTTTTCCTATTGGCTGGTTGTATCTCATTTTATAACTATAAATGGATTCACCATCCCCTTCATTTTTTCCTGGTTCTACGGTTTTCAGAGTGGGGGAAGGTTTTCCCTGAGCTGTCTGAGAACAAAATGGTAAGCTTTAGCCGTGTGTGTGTGTGTGTGTGTGTGTACACATCACACACTAGCTTAAGAAAGGAACGGCTTCCGTTGGCTTCCAGAGCAGTAGCTGAATTGGTCTGTTTTATTTTTTGATCCTCCATATGCTTATTTTATAGTAGCACCATCAAACTGAGTGAAGTCTACTTCTGAGTACAGTCATACCTTGGAAGTAGAACGGAATCTGTTACAGAAGTCTGTTCAAGTTCCAAAGCATTCGAAAACCAAAGCGTGGCTTCCGATTGGCTGCAGGAAGCTTCTGCAGCCAATCAGAAGCCACAGAAGTCCCGTCAGATGTTTGGCTTCCATAAGAATGTTCAAAATCAGAACAGTCACTTCTGGGTTTCCATTGTTTGAGAGCCAAAATGTTCGAGAACTAGGCTGTTCGAAAACCAAGGTGTGGCTGTACATAAGAGCTGTGCTGGATCAGACCACAAGCTCATCTAGTCCACAAAAGGGAACACTATCAATGGCTGCTAGCTATGATGACTATATACACCTTGGGTTACAGACGCTTCAGGTTGCGTTTTTGGGGGTTATGGACCTGCTGAAACCCGGAAGTACCAGAACGGGTTACTTCCGGGTTTCGGCGCATGCGCAGAAGCGCTGAATCGCAACCCACACGTGCACAGATGCGCTGCTGCGGGTTGCGAATGTGCATCCCGCATGGATCACGTTTGCAACCTGAGTGTCCACTGTAATTCCCTCCAGTGTGAGACGAGGATGAAGGCAAGATGGGCCTTCAGTCTAATCCAGCATTCTTATATGACTAAGGGCCCCTCCAGACTGTGAGTATACATTGCAACATATCACAGACACCATAATGGGGCATTCATACAGGACACATTGTTCCACTATATTAGTTGTTCCGCAATGATCCCCCAATGCTATTGCATTATTGCTGTCTGGTGTGCAAAAAAAGTGGAGCAATTAAAATAAAGCAGAACACTTGTGGTATAAAAAGTCACAGGATTTCATCAGGAAGCTACGATACATGCCCTGATTGGAAACAAAGCAGTGCGTCTTTCCCCGAAACCTTTGCAGGCACAAACAGTATTGAAAGTGAGATTGCATTCAACTGCATTCATCAAGCACAAATCATCATGAATGCATAATGAAAAGGATGTCTTAATGCAGTTACTCCTACCAAAAATGAAATTAAAGTCTGAATCAGCTCTCAATGTGAGCCGACCTAAATACTGGTGTATGTAACACACTTTAAAAAACTATCTTGATCCTTGATCCTATTTTAAGGTTAAAAAAAAAAGTAGGAATGAAATTGCCTGGAAGTTCTCTAAAATGGATACAGACAGCGGTCACTCTCCTTTTCAATCATTTCGGAATGAACATCCGTGTAAGAGTTAGGAAGGAGAGGTTTCAGGGTGGGATGGCCTCAAAGATGCTGCTAAACCTCTCCTTTTGAAATCCATTCCACTGAAGACCCACTCCATTCTGTGCAGGTGACAAGCACAGCAGCACAAGACATTCTCTGGAGCTGTGAGGTTCTAGAACAAGGTCCAATGGCTTAAACATCTGGTAACCCAAGGAAGGAGAGCAGTGTCACTTTTGACACTCCGCAGAGCACCAGAGGAGCTATTCTGCTCCTCATACTCCCTCTGGTGGTCACGCCACACAATTAAAATAGAAGAACCCAGATCTGTGGCGAGTGGGGCAGGATTGACAGTTTTGCAGAGAGTCTCCAAAGGTGAAAAGCAGAATGTGTACGTTAGGTGTGTAATTCTTTTTCCTTTTTGGATTTTGAAAAAAATAAAAAAGCAATGGAGCTACTTAAGGATGCAATTTGAAATGAAAACCTGGAAGTCAAGTCATTTGTTGGGTGTCCGTGTGGCGTAGGTGTGTAGGTATGTTGATATACATACACATATAGTATAGGTAGGTATTATATAAAGCAATGTATGTATGTTTATGTTATGAAAATAAGGCAGTGTGTTGTGTATGCGTATTGTGTAAATGTATATGTACCGTATTTTTCGCCCTATAGGACACACTTTTTCCCCTCCAAAAATGAAGGGGAAATGTGTGTGCGTCCTATGGGGCGAATGCAGGCTTTCGCTGAAGCCTGGAAAGCAAGAGGGGTCAGTGCGCACCAACCCCTCTCGCTCTCCAGGCTTCAGGAGAGCCGCAGCGCCAGCCCCACAAGGTCGGGGGACAGCGGGGAGGCGGAACGCCGCCATCCCACTGTCTCCTGATGTGGTTTGGAGGCTGACGGCGGGGAGACGCGTGCTTCTCCCCGCCGCCAGCCCCGCAAGCTCCGGGGACAGCTGGGAGGCGCAGCGTGTCTTCCCGCTGTCCCTGGACCTGGTCTGCAGGCGGGCAGCGGGGAGAAGAGCGCTTCTCCCCGCTGCCGGCCCCACAAGCGCCTGGGGGAAAATAATTTTTTTCCCTTTATTTCCCCCCCAAAAAACGTGGTGCGTCCTATGGGCCGGTGCGTCCTATGGGGCGAAAAATACGGTATGTGTTTTATATGTTAATAAAATTTAAATGAAAAAAATGAAATGAAAAGCTAGCACCAAGGATCCTTTTTCCTTGCAATTATTTACTGGTACCCCAGGTTCTTTGCCATCACTGGGAGAAAAACAACAACCAGATGCCTCTTTATCTCCTGCATTGGTCTTCTGCTTCAAACTGAGGTCTGCACTGCACACAGTGGCAGAGCTTCATGCACCGGCACTGGGGGCGGAGAGCAGGCGGGGGTGTGGCTGGTGTGTGTCCCAGGGGGCATGGCAGCCGCCTGCAGGGGCGTGGCGCGCATCCTGGGGGTGTGATGCGCTGCCTGCAGGGGCGTGGCACCCAGCATGGGGGGCCCAGCTGCAACGGCACCCCTTTGGGATCATGGTCCGGGGTGGTGCGCTCCCCTCCGCCCCCTCTTCCTCCGCCAGTGACTGCACAGTGTGTGCAGGCGAAAGACCAAAAGAGAACTCATTGACCTATGCATAATGTGCAGAATGGATGGGGCCAGAGAGGTTGCAAGGATGTGGAAGAGAGAGGCGAACTGTGCAGATAAATCAGTGTCCCTTATTCTTTACTCAACACCAGCTCAGTCAAACAATAATTTTAATTTGAAGTTCCAATGGGTTTTGAAAGCTTTGCTTGACATCTGTATATTCCAGGGGTGATAATGTACCACAGCCAGCTGACCGAGTAGGGGAAACTTTTGTGCTGATTCCTACCTTTATCTCAGAGAACAGCCTCCTCTCTACTTGAGCCTCGTGGTTTTCAGCCTTCCATTATTACATGAACACTTCTTCACCCTTCTCACTCCTTCCTCCCATCTTTTGCTGTATCCATCTTCCTGTAAGGAGAAGAAAAAATGTTCAGAGCACGTGAATTCAGTTCAGCAGAACACCCTTTGTCGACCTGGTGCCGTCTAAATGCTTTGAACTACAACTCCCATCATCCCCAGCTACCATATGCATGGGAGTTGTAATTCAAAACATCTGGAGAGTAGCAGGTTGATGAAGGCTGAGGACTGCATCCAGTGGTGACAGCAGTGGCAGAAAACACTTCCCTTCTTGCAAGTTGGGGGGATATTGCTCCTAAGCATGTTGAGCTCTGTGTTGCTCATGAGCAAGTGGCATTCAAAGGAATTAATGGGGAACCTCACCAAATGTTTGTGTTTGTGTTCTTGCGATGTTGATGTGGCCAGCTGTCACATAATGCTCATAGGTAACTTGAAAGAGCATATTCTGGGCTGTATTCAATGGTGGCTTTGCAGCTGGTGGAAAGCACTGACTTTTGTGCAGTTCTGGGCATCCTGATTTCACCAGTCTCCCCCTTCCCATCACTGCCTTCCCAAGCTGCCCCTGAAGTTTGGGGAACCCAGTATGGGATATAGTGGCAGAGGGATGCAGCAGGTAGCACGAAGGAAACGGATGGATCATCTTTGCTCTGCCAAGTGAACAAAGTGATAACTAGCATCAAGAATGAGGAAAATAATAAAGCAGAGGTGGGATACTGTTTTTGATAGGATTCCTAGTTCACGCTAGCAGCTTAAACGTTAACACTTCTTTGCAAGGTTATTTGCGTTTTGAATTAAAAGCTAAAGGTTGCATTGCAGCTAAAGGAAAAGCTGCTGTTAAAATCTCAGCGTGTTTTACAGGTTGTACCCATGAATTCAGAAATAAGCACAGCTGAGTTCAATGGAATTCCTAAGTTCAATTGAATACCTAAATATGCCACCATGTCTGATCAGGGAATGTGAAGGCAGCCCCCGCCCCCCCCCAGCCAAATTTCAACCTGCAAACTACTTCGCCAGCTCACTATTCTATGGTGGGAATTTAGCTACAACTGTCACCGTAGATGAAATCTGTTGCCATTGCAGAAGCCCAGAAGAACCAATGACCCTTTAAATGGAAGCCAAATACAAACTAAATTAGCATTGCCACCCCAGCCTACTGGAAACACAACTCCTTCATGATAAACTCTGCAGCAAGCTCTCTGCTGACACCGTTTGGTACAGATCTAAAAGTAGGAAGGAATGTAGAAAGTGAGGTTGTTTCACTGCGTGTATAACGGGACTGTAGAAATAACTTATTCAAATAAAGTAAAATTCAATCTACAGGGAAGGCAGGAGGAAAGGGTCCTTATGGGGGCTAAAAAATCGTAAAATCGTATAAATCGTAAAAACACGGGGGGGGGGGATGAAACAGATGTGCCAAGATAAAATAAGTTAGTGCCACCCTGGAACAGGGCTGTAAACCTCCACTCTCTGGAGTAAATGGCAAATTTGTAGCTGAGTAAGAAATGGGGTAGGGACGCGTTTCCGTGTGCTGCTGTGGTTCGTCAGAAGCGGCTTAGTCATGCTGGCCACATGACCCGGAAGCTCTACGCCGGCTCTCTCAGCCAATAAAGCGAGATGAGCGCCGCAACCCCAGAGTCGGCCACGACTGGACCTAATGGTCAGGGGTCCCCTTTACCTTGACCTTTACCTTTAAGAAATGGGGTAGAATATTTGATATGTGTCTGTTGTGTGGTGGTCATTTTCTCTGCCTAAATGGTCTATAGTAATAGAATGGTCCCCTTCATGGATCACTGCCTTGCCGTGGCGAAGGGGCTTGAATAACTCAGAGAAGCTATGAGCTATGCCGTGCAGGGCCACCCAAGATGGACAGGTCATAGTGGAGAGTTTTGACTAAATGTGATCCACCTGGAGGAGGAACCGGCAAGCCACTCCAGTATCCCTGCCAAGAAAACTCCATGGACAAAGACAACAGGCATATAAAAGTTATGACGATGGAAGATGAGCCCCTCAGGTCAGAAGGTGTCCAACATCCTACTGGGGAAGAGCGGAGGACAAGTACAAGTAGATTCAGAGCTGATGAAGCGGCTGGGCCAAAGCCAAAAGGACGCTCAGTTGCGGATATGCCTGGAAGCGAAAGGAAAGTCCAATGCTGTAAAGAAAAATATTGCATAGGAACCTGGAATGTAAGAACCATGAACCTGGGTAAGTTGGATGTGGTCAAAAATGAGATGGCAAGAATAAATATTGACATCCTGGGCATCAGTGAACTAAAATGGACAGGAATGGGCGAATTCAGTTCGGATGACCATCATATCTACTACTGTGGGCAAGAATCCCATAAAAGAAATGGAGTGGCCCTCATAGTCAACAAAAGAGTGGCAAAAGCTGTACTGGGATGCAATCTCAAAAATGATAGAATAATCTCAATACGAATCCAAGGCAGACCTTTTAACATCACAGTAATCCAAGTTTATGCACCAACCACTGGTGCTGAAGAAACTGAAATTGACCAATTCTATGAAGACTTACAACACCTTCTAGAAATGACACCAAAGAAGGATGTTCTTCTCATTATAGGGGATTGGAATGCTAAAGTAGGGAATCAAGAGATAAAAGGAACAACTGGCAAGTTTGGCCTTGGAGAGCAAAATGAAGCAGGGCAAAGGCTAATAGAGTTCTGTCAAGAGAACAAGCTGGTCATCACAAACACTCTTTTCCAACAACACAAGAGACGACTCTACACATGGACATCACCAGATGGGCAGCATCGAAATCAGATTGATTATATTCTCTGCAGCCAAAGATGGAGAAGCTCTATACAGTCAGCAAAAACTAGACCTGGAGCGGACTGTGGATCATCAGCTTCTTATAGCAAAATTCAAGCTTAAACTGAAGAGAGTAGGAAAAACCACTGGGCCGGTAAGATACAATCTAAGTCAAATCCCTTATGAATACACAGTGGAAGTGAGGAACAGGTTTAAGGATTTAGATTTGGTGGACAGAGTGGCGGAAGAACTATGGATGGAGGCTTGTAACATTATACAGGAGGCAGCAACTAAAACCATCCCAATGAAAAGGAAATGCAAGAAAGCAAAGTGGCTGTCCAACGAGGCCTTACAAATAGCGGGGGAGACAAAGAAATCAAAATGCAAGGGAGATAGTGAAAGATACAGGAAATTGAATGCAGATTTCCAAAGAATAGCAAGGAGAGACAAGAAGGGCTTCTTAAATGAGCAATGCAAAGAAATAGAGGAAAACAACAGAACGGGAAAAACCAGAGATCTGTTCAAGAAAATTGGAGATATGAAAGAAACATTTCGTACAAAGATTACCATAATAAAAGACAAAAGTGGAAAGGACCTAACAGAAGCAGAAGACATCAAGAAGAGGTGGCAAGAATACACAGAGGAACTATACCAGAAAGAAATGGATGCCTTGTATACCCCAGGTAGTGTGGTTGCTGACCTTGAGCCAGACATCCTGGAGAGTGAAGTCAAATGGGCCTTAGAAAGCACTGCTAATAACAAGGCCAGTGGAAGTGATGATATTCCAGCTGAACTATTTAAAATTTTAAAAGATGATGCTGTTAAGGTGCTACACTCAATATGCCAGCAAATTTGGAAAACTCAGCAGTGGCCAGAGGATTGGAGAAGATCAGTCTACATCCCAATCCCAAAGAATGGCAGTGCCAAAGAATGCTCCAACTACCGTACAATTGCGCTCATTTCACACGCTAGCAAGGTTATGCTTAAAATTCTACAAGGCAGGCTTAAGCAGTATGTGGACCGAGAACTCCCAGAAGTGCATGCTGGATTTCGAAGGGGCAGAGGAACCAGAGACCAAATTGCAAACATGCACTGAATTATGGAGAAAGCTAGAGAGTTCCAGAAAGACATCTACTTCTGCTTCATTGACTATACAAAAGCCTTTGACTGTGTCGACCACAGCAAACTATGGCAAGTTCTTAAAGAAATGGGAGTGCCTGATCACCTCATCTGTCTCCTGAGAAATCTCTATGTGGGACAAGAAGCTACAGTTAGAACTGGATATGGAACAACTGATTGGTTCAAAATTGGGAAAGGAGTACGGCAAGGCTGTATATTGTCTCCCTGCTTATTTAACTTATATGCAGAATTCATCATGCGAAAGGCTAGGCTGGATGAATCCCAAGCCGGAATTAAGATCACCGGAAGAAATATCAACAACCTCAGATATGCAGATGACACAACCTTGATGGCAGAAAGTGAGGAGGAATTAAAGAACCTTTTAATGAGGGTGAAAGAGGAGAGTGCAAAATATGGTCTGAAGCTCAACATCAAAAAAACGAAGATCATGGCCACTGGGCCCATCACCTCTTGGCAAATAGAAGGGGAAGAAATGGAGGCAGTGAGAGATTTTATACTTTCTTGGGCTCCATGATCACTGCAGATGGTGACAGCAGCCACGAAATTAAAAGACACCTGCTCCTTGGGAGAAAGGGGATGGCAAACCTAGACAGTGTCTTAAAAAGCAAAGACATCACCTTGCCAACAAAGGTCCGTATAGTTAAAGCCATGGTTTTCCCAGTAGTGATGTATGGAAGTGAGAGCTGGACCATCAAGAAGGCTGATTGCTGAAGAATAGATGCTTTTGAATTATGGTGCTGGAGGAGACTCTTGAGAGTCCCATGGACTGGAAGAAGATCAAACGTATCCATTCTTAAGGAAATCAGCCCTGAGTGCTCACTGGAAGGACAGATCGTGAAGCTGAGGCTTCAATGCTTTGGCCACCTCATGAGAAGAGAAGACTCCCTGGAAAAGACCCTGATGTTGGGAAAGATGGAGGGCACAAGGAGAAGGGGACGACAGAGGACGAGATGGTTGGACAGTGTTCTCGAAGCTACAAACATGAGTCTGACCAAACTGCGGGAGGCAGTGGAAGACAGGAGTGCCTGGCGTGCTCTGGTCCATGGGGTCATGAAGAGTCGGACACGACTAAATGACTAAACAACAAACAAATAGAATGGCAGAAGTGGCCTGAAGCTCCTATGTCCAAATTGCCTGCAACGAGGAATTTCAGGATTATTTCTACCAAAGCATGCAGTGTATATACAGAATGATAGAAAAAAGAGAGGGGAAAAGAGTCCACACACCAGAAGAGGGGGGCGGGGGAGGTGGAAGAAAATGAAAAAGAAGGAATGGTCTTTGATGAAGAAGGCAGATGGGCAAACAATCACTGGTAAACAGTCTGGTTCTTCTGTTCATAGTAATTAGGGAGAAGCTATAACAAAGCTATAACCAAGGACAAAGGATGGCAGAGAACAAGAGGTGGCATATTTTGCATCAGTTCCTTGCTGAAAATATATGAAAAGGGTATCATGCAGAGGGGAAGCTTCTAAAAATCTAAAAAGTCTTAAAATTCTAAAAAGTCTTAAAATTTTATATGTATATATATATATGCAATCCTCTAGTATTTTCCATCATTTTTACTACCTTCATCTATGCACCAGGGGGCAGACTATGCAAAACTACAGTTTTGCCAGTTCAAGCATGTTTTTTGTGTTTTTTAAAAAATGAAAGAAAGTGGGGAAAAGTTATGCGCAGGTTCGCCCTCTGCAACTATACTTTTGAAACCCCAGGAGTTTGTAAATAAAAAAGGAAGCATTCAATGTCAACTGAAAATTTATAACATCTCTGACAAATCTGTCCTTTTGTTTTCTTTCCGTTTCCGGGTCCTTAGTTGGGACATATTCAGCCTTTCTTTCTCAGCTGTAAGCATTAACACAATTGCTTTACAATAAATGACACTGAATGTTAGATTGTTATCAGTGCCATCCCAGGCATGCTTGTTCAATGCGTCTGACTTCCTGGTAAGTGTGTATAGCACTGCAGCCTAAATGACCCTGGACCAGAGCATGAAATAATATTTAGCAAACACATCTGACAATTGCAAAGGGTGCGTGTGAAAACAACAATGAAGTACAGTGGTAACTCGGGTTACATATGCTTCAGGTTACATACACTTCAGGTTACAGACTCAGCTAACCCAGAAATAGTGCTTCAGGTTAAGAACTGTGCTTCAGGATGAGAACAAAAACCGTGCTCCGGTGGCGCGGCAGCAGCAAGAGGCTCCATTAGCTAAATTGGTGCTTCAGGTTAAAATCAGTTTCAGGTTAAGAACAGACCTCCGGAACGAATTAAGTACTTAACCCGATGTACCACTGTACAAACATGGGTAGCTCTGCAAGTCCCCCACTCCAGTGTCAGCAGTGAACTCACTGGATTAGCCATCTTAGCCTTATCCATAAATGCAGTTGTCATACAGAGACTCACTCCGTGATAACAGAACAACAAGTGATGATTACTTCTATGGAAGTACCAACCACCACAGACCAAACATCACAAAAAAGACATACTCTCAGACAAGTGATGTTTCTATCCTGCTGAAGTTGAGCAGGTGTGGCTTTGGTAAGTGGCTGGATGAGTACCCCATGTAAGATAACTTGAGTTCCATTACAGAAGAAAGATGGGATACAAATGAAGCAAGCAAGCAAACAACCAACCAACGCAGAGCAGTCATAGCCAAATGCTTGCCAACTGATGCAGATTTCCATGTTTAGCCAAATCTGTCACTAAGTCACTGAGATGGCTCTGATGCAATGCTAAACCACGGTTTGTTTCAATGGCTAAACCAGCAATATCTGACAAACGATCTCTGGGTAGCTGTCAAACCAGGATCTGAAAAAGTTTGCAAACCATAGTTGGTTTGTAATTCCACCTGAACCAACCAGCCATGGACTGGGACATTTTTTTCATGCTGTTTGGGTGGCGTCCTGGAATTCTCGAGGAAAGAAAGGGGAGACCACACAATCCATGGTTTGTCTATATGTTTGGAACACAAACTATGGTTTGTTGCCTAACCAAAAAACATGGTTTGGCAATACAGCCAAACCAATCCATAGTAGTGTTCCATAGAATGATGTCCATATATTGCGCAAATCATCTCTTCCAATAGCTTCCTAAGTAGACAACAGTTAAGCAACTGCAGTATAGCTGAATTTACACCTAGTTTTAGAGTTAATACGAAGAATGCATTCCAACCTGCATTACAAATGTGTGTCTTAAGCATTGCATTGTGCCACAATCCTAAAAGAACTGCCCAGAGTTCAAAGGTTTGGCAATACACATGGCCATGCTGGCATTTCCTAATGAATTTGCGTGTGGTTTTATGATAGGAAAGAAGCATGATAGCTCAGTTGGTTTGAGTGTGGTGCTGTTAACACCAAGGTTGCAGGTTCGATCCCCAGGAGGGACAGCTACATATTCCCGCCTTGCAGGGGGGTTGGACTAGATGACCCTCAGGGCCCCTTCCAACTCTGATCTATGATTCTACGATCATCAACAACACCGAGGAAAAGCACCGAAAGCTCATCAATAAGCTATCGGCTCTGCTTTTATTTTCTGGCTCCCACCAAGCAAAAGTGATAAAAAGGGAAACGGCAGAATTAAGTCATGCCTTATCTTGAATTAAGAACAATAGGTTTCACGCGGCGTTAATCCCAGCAATTCAGCTCCCCTTTAAATCACATGGGACATATATTGAGAAACAGGGCGATAATCCACTCTGACTGCCATCCCAAATCTTTGCCGAGCGAGACTTTGCCAGGTTTTAATAGCTTCTCACAGAAGTAATAATTTACAGCAGTAGGTAATCAAGGGACGTGTGGCAGAGGAGATGAGAAAATGGCATTGCGCTGGTACTTTTATTCCAGTCAATTCTGTTTAACAGCTAGCCATCCCGCCCCAGGCCCCTGACCAGCGGCAATCATTCCTTCTAATAGCAAATGCAATTGGCGAGTGCTGACGGGGATTGCAGCCAAAAAATGAGGCGGTAGAGAAGAGAGAGGGGAGGGTATTGAGGTGCTTAGAGAAAGCTGGAGGTTTGAAGTAGTATGTAAAATATTTTTTAAAGGAAGCCCACCGGGGTAGGGGGGCGGTGGCAGGGCTGTGTCAGTGGAGACCATGCAGCAATGGCAAAGGCAGGGATGCAGGTAACATGTGTGTGAGCAGGTGGTGACTGCAGTGCCAAGGGAGCAACAGTGGCAGGGAGATAAGAAAACAGGCAGGCTTTCTGGCCTGCAGTTGGCATGCCCAGGAACTGCTCTTTCCCCTCCTGCACAGATGAAGAAAATATGAATGGACCACACCGCACACAAAAGAGGTTTTTAATGTGCCTTCCAGCAATTGTACCTGCTTCCTTCCACAAACAAGATCTGCAGGAGTGGGAGGAACTAAAGAAACAGCAGCAAGCTATGCATTCAGTCACTACAGGGGATATGTATAGACCATGGGTAGGCAAACTAAGGCCCAGGGGCCGGATCCAGCCCAATCGTCTTCCAAATCTGGCCCACGGACAGTCCAGGAATCTGCATGCTTTTACATGAGTAGAATGTGCCCTTTTATTTAAAATGCATCTCTGGGTTATTTGTGGGGCATAGGAATTCGTTCATTCCCCCCCCCCCCAAATATAGTCGCCCCCCCCCCACAAGGGACAGTGGACCGGCCCCCTGCTGAAAAAGTTTGCTGACCCCTGGTATAGACTGCAGTTTACATTCAGAAAACCAAGCCACTGCTGAAAAAGAATGTAACAGGCAGGCTGCCTGGAGTCTGCAATCCAAAGCACAGGATAGAATTCAAAGAAGCACTGGGCAAATAGCTCTGCCAGTGCAAGTATTTCTGCTTGCCCGCTGGAACAATATTCCCTCTCCTTCCATTGCTATGGGGCGGTTCTCCCAACCCTCTCCCCACAAAGTGATTTAGAGGGGCAATGGGGAGAGGAGAGGAGGAATCCCTGTTCCACCGCCTGGTGCAACTATTTAGCAATAGAGTTCAGTTGGTACAGGGTGAGACCCTTCATCTCTGGGTCACAGGTTCGAGTCCTACGTTGGACAGAATGATTCCTGCACTGCAGGGGGTTGGACTAGATGTCCCTCATGCATGACCCCTTCTGCGATTCTATGAATCTAGCTCAAATTTACTGGTGTGAATACTGTGCCCTGTACTGAAGTCAGCGGGACTTAAGTCTGTGAACACACTGTCAAAACCTCTTTGGCTTTGGTAGGCGAGGTTCAGTTGGGATGCAGTACGGTCTTGGAGGAAAATCCTAAACTTTTCTATGACGGTGCTGTTTGCACTTCTATTGTTTATTTGTTTGTTGATTACATTTCTTTCCCACGCTCCACCATAAGGTGTCAGGGTGGTTTGGAAAAATATATATTGTAAGATAACTTAAAACAATATACAATCAGAAGGGTAAGGTGGGCTCTAAAATATATTTACCTCAGGGTCCATAGATCTTCAGCATACAGCAAAAGCTATACAATGGTACCTCGGGTTTAGAACTTAATTTGTTCCGGAGGTCCGTTCTTAACCTGAAACTGTTCTTAACCTGAGGTACCACTTTAGCTAATGGGGCCTCCCGCTGCCGCCGCGCTATTTCTGTCCTCATCCTGAGGTAAAGTTCTTAATCCGAGGTACTATTTCTGGGTTAGCGGAATCTGTAACCTGAAGCGTCTGTAACCCGAGGTACCACTGTACAGTGAAGGGGCCAGAAACATCTCTGTGGGTGTGGCACCCAGATATTAGCATCACTCTGTGTCTCCTCTCTCAGTGACTCAGAGCTGAACTTGAGATCTGCCTGCATCAAAACGTTCTGTGTGTGAGGTGAGGCCTGACGATGTGAAGGCTGTGTCAGAGGTGTTTTATCTCTTAGTGGCTCCTTCATACACTCAGTGCTGGATGATGGAGTCTCATAAATTAAGCACAGATAAACCGTATGTCCAGTTTGCACGTGTTTTATATTTAATATGAGAGCAAGGCATTAGTGATGATGGCTATGCTCTGCCTTCACAGTTGGAGGCAGCAAGATTTCTGGGTACCAGTTGCTGGAAAACCACAGGAGGAGAGAGGGCTTGAATCCTGCTTGCAGATTTCCCACAAGGCATCTGGTTGGTCATTCTGAGAACAGGATTCTGGGCTAGATGGGCCATTGGCCTGATTCCACAGGCTCTTTTTATGTCCGTAAAATGTACCAGGGGAGTTTTGGACGTTCTTAAAATTGAATAAAGGACCTTCCTTCCCAAAAGTTACTAATGATAAAGTTACCTCGGGTTACATATGCTTCAGGTTACAGACTCCAATTAACCCAGAAATAGTACCTCGGGTTAAGAACTTTACCTCAGGATGAGAACAGAAATCACACGGCGGCAGCGGGAGGCCCCATTGGCTAAAGTGGTACCTCAGGTTAAGAACAGTTTCAGGTTAAGAATAGACCTCCAGAACGAATTAAGTACATAACCCGAGGTACCACTGTATTAAGATGGCCCACCCATGTGATTGGACTCCTTGGAAAAGTTTACAACATTGGAAAAAGAGGTGACCGCACAATGCTAGTGCATTATTTAATAAGGATAAGGGACACGTCATCCTTATGGAGGGACACATTTTGGTTCATCGCTGCTGACATTCACAAATAATGATAATGATAATGATTTATTATTTATACCCAGCCCATCTGGCTGGGTTTCCCCAGCCACTCTGGGTGGCTTCCAACAAAATATTAAAATACAGTGGTCTGTTAAACATTAAAAGCTTCCCTAAACAGGGCTGCCTTCAGATGTCTTCTAAATCCTTTGATATGAGATTCCACCCTATCATCATTTTTTTAAAAAATACAATTAAAAGAATGTATAGTGCCTATTCACCCAATTCAAGTGCTGTATGTCATAACCACGGCTGGAATTTTATATGCAAAGTTTTGGAAAGGTACTTGCAAACCTAGTAAGCCGGATTTATTAAGGAGACTCTGAGATAAATTCAGTATTATAAAGTTAACTGCTATGCTTGGAGATAGAAAGATTTACTGAAGTTATAAATAGCTGGGACTTAGTGACCCAATATGTGAAAAAGGCCTAGTAATCTCATGAACAGGAATAGATTGTGTATGTTTTATGATGTAACAAAGTAATTCCTCGCCTTCCTGTACTGTGACCACGTTGTGATTGATATTTAATAATATCTGAAATGGATCTATTTACAGTAATATCTATTTAGTATTATTAATCTAACTTTAAAAAGACTTTAATGAATTGAGATATTGTGTAGTGAAGTAACATTATGTGAATAGAAATGTATTTTACTATTTTGTATTTGGCATTTTAAATATAGTCATTATATTTATTAGTATTTTATTGTATGCTATTGAGATTTTTTAAAGGGAGAATAACCTCACATCCAGTCCACACTTTCACATAAATTAACCCGAACACAACTTGAACAGCAAACGTCCTTAAAATGCAGGTGATTAAATGCTTAGCTGCAGCAGAAGGGTTAATGGAAGGTGAAATCTGAATGAGATATGAGAGATGATCTGGGTGGAGTGAAAAAGACCAGGCCATTGAGGCTGCGATGCAAAGCAGCAGAGAACAAGGTCAAAAGGAGGCTTTTCTTCTTCTGAGAACTGGACTACACAGGACTGGATATACTACATGGGAACAACCAATCAATGCATGATAATAAAAACTAAGGCTTGATCAGCTGCTCACAGATCTATACAGGGAAGATTAAAACAGCTATCAATGCAGAAACTAGGGGATAATATAGCACCATGCCCAGTTGCAGCAGAACATTAACTGAGAAGCCAGAGTATAGCCATCACGGCTAGTAGCCATCCAAACCACACAGTTCTTTCAAAGCTATCCAAGCCACACACTTCTTCTTGTGGACATGAGTTCCACAGTTTAACTACGCACTGCACTTTCTTCTTGCTTTTTCACAGGTCTGACTGGATCCCACCCCCGCCCCCAAAATTAAGGCAGCCAGCACCACTGTGGCTGCTCTTCCCCCAAAACTAAAAAGACACGTGAAAAAGAAGAGTTTGAAATCAACAGGATCAAACCCCAACCGATTAAAATTCTAGCTCACCCATGTAAATATAAGGAAGGCAGATACCCTCCTACCATATTCTACTCCCTCACTGCAGGGAGATAAGCGCCACTAAAATCAATGATACTTATTTCCACATAGTGAGCATTGGATATGTTCGCATGCCTGCATTTCTCTTGCTTTGCTTTTCATCATAGCAACGTCTGCTACCCTCTCCCAAAACTCCTCCGCTGCCCCGCACATTTTGGTGAACCAAATGGAGAGCTTTAAAAACAACAACTTGGGGAATTAATAGCTCAGCATATGTGGACGCAGTGGTTTTGCTAAACACGGGCGCGGGTGGCACTGTGGTCTCTAAACCACTGAGCCTCTTGGGCTTGCCGATCGGAAAGTTGGCGGTTTGAATCTGCGTGACAGGGTGAGCTCCCATTGCTCTGTCCCAGCTCCTGCCAACCTAGCAGTTTAAAAGCACGCCAGTGCTTCTGTCATGGTGTCCCGTTGCGCCAGTAGCGGTTTAGTCCTGCTGGCCACATGACCCAGAAAGCTGTCTGAGGACAAACGCCGGTTCCCTCAGCCTGAAGCAAGATGAGTGCTGCAACCCCATAGTCGCCTTTCACTGGACTTAACCGTCCAGGGGTCCTTTACCTTTTACCAATATAATTTTTTGGGCCTGTGGTTTCAATTTAGCAACTGGGTGCTAGAATGGCAGAAAAGCCACAGAAAAACTGCCACCAGCGCTGAAGTGAATGGTCATACCAAATATTGTGGGGGGGTATGGAACAATGAATGCTGCCAGTGGGTGTTTTCCTGACTCGATGCAAACAAATGTGCATTTGAAATCCCAGCTTGGAATGTTTGCATCTGAAATAGAGATGGACTGCTGAATGTTGGTTTGTTTGATATGATATAAGTTGTTTATTTCAAAGGTATTGTGACTTTTTATATTGGATCAGATTGTTACCATTAATGCTTGATGTTTTATTATGTTTTTATATGTGTTTTTATATGTTGGAAGCCACACAGAGTGACTGGGGCAACCCAGCCAGATGGGTGGGGTATTTATTATTATTACTACTACTACTACTACTACTACTACTATTGGCTAAAGCAGCCTTGCTCCTGCCCACCACTTCTCCACTAAAAATTATTGTCAATATTCCAACACCATCCTGCAGCCTGGGAGTCCCAGGCCCTTGTTTTCTGGTTTCCACTCCGAGAGACAGGTGAGCAAAGTGAGGACGTAAACCTGGCTTTCTCACATTCATACCCAATTCTCTATCCCAACACTATACAATGCTGTTCCCAGTCTAGGAGTCAAATCCTCACTTCTCAGAGCCAAACTAGATATGATGGGGCAGTTGATTTATGTGTCTGCCATTTAAACAATGAAAAACAGAGAAGGAAATCAAACCCACTGCCTCCCCTACTTTTCCTTTGCTGCGCTCCATGGTTTAAACCAACTTTATCCCAGCTCAATTCCAGTCATAATTATATAGTTAATGACTTAGACTGCCTTTTAGGAAATACTTGTCCCCCAGACATGGACCAATCAGGAGAGAAAATTCCTTAAAGGGATGGAGTGGTTACATTGGGGAGAGGATGGGTTTTGCTTACTTTCCCCGCATTCCTGTTCATGGGTGGTAACCTGTGGGCTGTTGTGGAACGACATTTCCCATCAGCCCCAGCCAGCATCACCAATGGTCAGGGATGCTTATGTCTGGAAGCCAACAACATATGAAGAGCCATAGGTAAACCACTCCTGATGTAAAGGCTACCTCCACACACACAAACTACTGTACATGTGAACAGGGCAGATATATTGCTAGCGTAAATGCGCCTGACCTGTCCCATCAAGTCTGACTCTAAAGTGAAGAGTTTCACGTCGTGAAAACTGCTTGTAAAAGAGAGTTTTGCTATTAATCCAGTAATTTGCAGATACCTCCATGTGGTCTACGACCAACTACGAGCATTGGATTTCTGCACTGAGTTACAATATGAAATAGAATCCCAGAGAAAATGGGCAATAATAATCAGACGTTTCTATTAAAAACAAATTAAAAAATCACAGCGACTGAGAAGGCAATCCAAAAGATTAAACATATAACAAGATAATATTTGGAAATATTATATCTTTTCTGGACAGAGCAAAGAGAGATTGAGCAGGAGTGACACAGTCATTGCCACAATAAGTTTCCTGCCAATGATGCTTAGTTTTATTTATTAACTGTTGCATTCCAAAAAAAGCAGGAGGGAGGGAGTACATTTAGAAATGTCAGGACTGGGCAGATTTCCAACAAGACCATGTGCAATAGATAAACGATGCTGTTGGCAACTTGAAGGGGCCTTGAAGCTCCTGAAGAAAGAACAGTAAGAAGATCACAGTAAAACGTACTGCACGCCTTTATATTGAATAATATGAACAACCCTGAAACTTGCTTTTCTTTAATCTGATTTTCTTTCCTTTTTTGCTTTTATGCAGTGTGTTAACTTCTTAAAGCGTGGAGCCAAAGAACCAGCAGAAGATGCTTACAGTGCCATTCCACGATCCCTTGCACAAATGCAAATGGCAGACTTCTCATGGTGAAGTGCCACAATGTATTGAGGGTTGTAGTACAATGTGAGAAGCATAAAGGTCTCGAAAAGAGCTTTTACACTCTTGTACTCTATTAAATTCCGTTAGCCAATTCCAAATATGAATACATGAATAAACAACCAGCAATCCATCTCATAACCTGCAGCGATCCTACAATCTGGAATGAATCCCTTTTTTAAAAGTGTGTGACCTTGTATTCATCAACGGTGGCTGCAAAATTCTGTACTTGGCCTTCTCTTAGTTTAATGCTGTTCTGAGGTTCGACATTAGCTCCACAATTCCATAAACCCTACAGAAGGCTGGTTGACTTAGACCAAGGGCTCTTAAACCCTTTTCTTTCAGCAGCGATAAATCTGTGTCTCCGCTGCCTACTGCAGATGGCAGCCCGGAAGATGGAATATTCTCCCATGGGAAAGCCAGCCAGCCAGCCAACCAACCACTTCTACACATATAGAAAAACGGCATGTCAGAGAGAAAACTAGGCGAGAACCCTTGACCCCAACATCTAATTTTCTATGTAGATGCAGAAAGAAAGAAAGAAAGAAAGAAAGAAAGAAAGAAAGAAAGAAAGAAAGATTCAGTCATGACGAGACACTACTTGTTCACATTGACTTGGCCTAGGCATAGGGTTACCACCTCCCTGAAAAATAGGCCTAATTATAACGGCACTCAGGCTGCTGGTGACTCAACCTCCTACTCAGCTTAAATGACAGATAATGGCAAAGTTTAGGGGTGACCACTGTGGTGCTCTGCAGATGTTGTTTGTTATGTAGTGAAGTTCTCACCCTGGGCCAGAAGGGGGATACTGTAGATAGTTCAGGTCCACATATGCAAATAAGGGATCGAAAGTGACATTCAGTGATTGGATAGTTACAGAAAATGGTTACTGTTGCGTTCTAGTGGAGCTCTATATAAGCAGGCTAGCTAAACCCTTCAGTTCAGTTCAGTTCTGGCCTGTGAATAAACAAGAGCTGTTTGAAGAATTGCTGTGTCATCTGATATGTTCACCCACAACTTAACATTGTTGTACCCTGAGGTGTGTGTTGTACGGCAACGATTTGAAACCTGTGGCCCTTGAGATGTTGCTAGGCTTCAGCTCCCATCACCCTCAGGCACCAAAAGCCAATGGTCAGGGCTGACGGCAACTGTGGTTCAGTAATGTTCAGAGGACACCAAGCTGCCTATTCCAGCCTAGTTACTCTGTGCCTCTGGTGGTGACTGGACTGCCAAAGGGAAACACATGAGGCCTAAGTTTCAACAGGTTCATTTCCGTAATGCGAAAACGTGGTTTAGCATTGTATCTGAACTATTTTATTTTATTGATTGCTTATACCATGCCTTTTTCCATGACGAGACTCAAGCCAGCTTACAGATAGAAACAAGAAAACATGGGGGGGGTGAGGGGAAACAATCATTAAAAAACCAATTAAACATTAATGGAATTGAAACTATATACATAAATAAAATCTGTTGGAAACATACAAATTATTGCAATATAAACAGCATAGCATTGGCCCTTTCATTAAAAGCAGTTAGTTCCCCCAAAAGCCTGTTGGAAAAAGAAAGTCTTCACCTGATATGGAAGGACAAGGAAGGAGCCAGTCTGGCTTCTCCAGGGATGGAGTTCCAGAGTCTGGGAGCAGTCACCGATCGAGAAGGTCCTTTGAACAGGGTAGGAACGTTTGCATATATTGTGAGAAATACCAGAGCGTCCATGTGTGCCCATGTGCACAACGTATGTGTGGGAGATTCTGTGGGGAAATGAAATGCTAAGCAAAGCAAAGCTAAGTGGAGTTTGTGGGGAGTGAGCTGCATCAAAGCTAATTTAAGTTCATATATTAAAAATTGAATTGGTAATATTGCAGACCAGGAGCACAATCGTCTCTATGTCTACTTGTGTTCATGCCTTGCTGCATTGTGTTCCAAGCACAGGCAAATATGCACAAATTGCATCAGTGTCTTTTCAGCTGATTTGCCTGCATCCAGACAGATATTTGGAAATAAAATGTCCATTTCATTTGCTGACGTCACATTTGTGGATTTCTCAATCTACTTATCCAGATAAGTCTTGAGCTATTTTACTTTAAATACTGTGGCATTGGACACAATACGATCAAATAAAACCAGTTTTAGCAAACGGCAGCTGACCTTGGTAACTAAGGTGCCTGTTTTCACAAAGCAAAGTGGCTCAAATATTCCCCACACATGCTGTTGCTCTGGAAGCTGATTCAACGGTATTTAACATACCTGCATATCATATTTCACATATCTCAGAGGTAGGTATGTCAGGCCTTCTGCTACGTAAACAAAACTCGCTTTTTAAAAACCAAGGTGATACACTAAGTCAAACAAAAAAAAATAAACTGAAATATAATTAAATAGGATACTTGTGCTTTGCACAGAAAATGGTCTACAGGTGTGTGATGGGTAGCTCTATCAGTGAACCTTAGTGGGGGCTAGATCTACACAGCTATAAAAAATACTCTGAAAACGATCTGCAAGAAACTGTCGTAAAGCTCACAATTGAAAATATAATTGAGTTGAGATTTCAGCTCTACAGCTCCCTCTAGTGTCACAGTGTTATAATGCATTTATAACACCATATTTTGACTAATATAGCTGAGTCCAGGGTCTGCCCAGCTCATGAACCATCAATCTGAAAATGACTCAAGACTCTGAGAAGGGTGGAGGAGAAATGCAGTGAAATATACAAAGCAGCACAGCAAATGCTTCCTTGTCGCTAGAATCCACCCTCCTCACTGCCTAGGGTTGGTGTAATTTCCCCCACCCCATTCTCAATGAACTGCAATTCATGCAGATGATGGCAGGACTCGTTTAAGATGCTGGTTTTGACCTTTAAAGCCCTTCACGGCCTAGGACCCTTGTACCTACGGGGTCGCCTCTCCTGGTATGTCCCATGGAGGACCTTAAGGTCCATAAATAGCAACACTCTAGAGGTCCCGGGCCCTGAGGAAGTCAGATTAGCCTCAACCAGGGCCAGGGCCTTTTCAACATTCGCTCTGGCCTGGTGGAATGTTCTGTCTCATGAGACCAGGGCCCTGCGGGATCTGATTTCTTTCCGCAGAGTTGTTCTGCCTGGCCTTTGGCTTGGAATCAGCCTGGTCCCCTCCCCCTCTTTCCTTTTCCTTCTGTGATGGAACCCCTATTTGGGGACTTCCCTGGCTTTTTTCTGGCACACATAGGGCCAGTCTGGATAGTTGGCTGTGGTGAAGATTTGACGTTTTCTCCCCCCAAACCATTTTTGATCTGGGCTTCCACTGAAATGAGGCTGAATTTTCAGTTGTATTTTAATCCTGTTTTTAAGTTGTATTTTAATTTATTGTTTTTATACCTGATGTTAGCCACCCTCGGCCCGGTCTTGGCTGGGGAGGGTGGGGTATAAATAAAATTTATTATTATTATTATTATTATTATTATTACTCCTAGGAAATAATTGCATGTTGGGTTGATGCTTCTAGCTCACCTAGAGGAATTAATGGGACCTCATTAATTGCTCTTACATTTTCCTTTTCAAAAGCATTATGATGCTTCCAGCACATTTGATCAAACGGTTTGGGAAGAAAGAGGGCGCAGCGTGTGAGGTAGCCCCATCAACCAGCTCTTATTTCTCTAAAGAACAGTCCCTAAGAATATATATGATTCCACTCAAGCTTCTAGTGATTTGTCTAAAGTGCACTTGCCCTCTCACTTTGCTGGAGAGTTGAGCAAGGTAGTAATTTATCCCTACTGCAGCATCTTGGACTTATTGAGAGCGGGTGCAATAGTTAACCACGATGGGTAAAAAAACAACAACACAATCCCCCACCCACATTCACTTAGCTGGCGTAAGTGCTTGGCAGAATCACGTCCCTTTCTGCCAGACTCTTTGTTCTTCCTCCAATCAGCCCTCGTCCACGTACAGTTACTTGGCTTCACTCAATGGGCATGTTTCCAAAATCGAAACACCGCTGGCACTTGTTCTCAAGATAGAAATGTTACTGAGTTCTCACTGGCATCGATGCCAAAACAACTTCTAAAGTTACAAGGCCGTGGGATGCTATCGGGATGGATGAAGCAGATATCCCAGGCAAGCACAGAGTAAATATGGGGCTTTATTTATTTGGTGTTTTTTTTAAAAAAGCAAACCACCAAAGTGAATCAGAATAGAAGCAGAACTGTTACACCAGCAGGGACTATTTCAGTATATGCTATTCCTTCCCAGCATCCAACATCTGCATTCAATGGGCAACACTCTCAAATAACGAGAACTGAAGTCCTGAGAGAGTGCCCCTGCTTGTAGGTCATCAGCTAAGGTGCTTCTCTTCATTTCCTCCTTGCTGGAGGTGAAGCAAGCAAAAAACAGTGGGAGGGCCTTTCTTTGGTTGTTGTGACGCCCCCATTTGTGCAACGCCCCTCCCTGCAGTCGCTTGCTTGCCCCAATTATTTTCTTCCAAGCATCAGGCAAAAACTTTGTTCTATTCTCTCAGGCTTTGCAGTTTTGGGCATTTGAAAAATAATAATTAAAAAAAAGTTTTATTTGCCAGTTGCTGTGTTTTGCGTTTCTATTATTGTGTGGTAAAATGCTCCTGAGAGAATTTTGGTGAAGGGTTGTGTCTAAAGGAATAAATCATTTTTTAAAGGTGCATACGACTGTGTGTTCTGATCCTTTAGGTAACTACCTGTTCGGAATTATCGCTGTTCTACAAGGAAAGGGATACAGGGTTTGCAACCTGGTTTTCATTTCTTTCCACTCATGTGATGGGCTAAGAAGGATCACTCCAAGACGAACACCCAACAAATCATGCTCAGTCTAGCTGTACCAGTGGAAACTCATAACCATAGGTATCTAGCCAGATCAATTTTTAACTCTGATTGTTAAATACAGTGGTACCTCAGGTTACAGACGTTTCAGGTTACAGACACTTCAGGTTACAGACTCCGCTAACCCAGAAATAGTACCTCGGGTTAAGAACTTTGCTTCAGGATGAGAACAGAAATCGTGCTCCGGCGGTGCGGCAGCAGCAGGAGGCCCCATTAGCTAAAGTGGTGCTTCAGGTTAAGAACAGTTTCAGGTTAAGAATGGACCTCCGGAATGAATTAAGGACTTAACCCGAGGTACCACTGTAGTGCAAGGCAGAATCAATTTGATTTTTGTTTGTTTGTTGATGCTATGGAGACAGTTTTCAGGGACAGCCAGTGTGGTACAGTGGTTAAGAGGCTAAGACTAAGTCCTGGGTGACCAGGGTTCAAATCCTGGCTCACACATGAAGTCCATGGGCCAGTCGCTATCTTTCAGCCTAACCTAATGCACAAGATCGTGAGGACAAAATAGAGACACAAAACTGCATACATCACCTTGAGCTCCTTGGAGAATGTAATTTAATGGGTAAAAAACCCCACAGATGACCTAACCAGGAAACAAAACTGTGGCTAGGTGACTCAGGCTGCAACCCCCTATACTTAACCTGGCAGCAGCTCTCACTGAACTCAATGAAACTTACTTATTGGTACACATGCATGTTGCTGTGCAGCTACTCAGGGCTCAAGTACTAGCAAGAAGCCCATGCCAGCTGTCCCCACAGATTTTGAAAACAGCCAGAAACTTTAAGTCATTAGGGAAGGGTCACACTACAAGACTGTTGCGGTAACATTTCTGCCACATGGGGCAACAGGAGATCTTATTGTCAAGGGCAATGTCTTTTCTTTATGTTGGAGCATATGAAATTTTACTGAACTTAATATGGTGAATTGAAAAGATTTAATGAGGCAATTTAATTGTAATGGATTGTAATGGATTAGTTCATGGGTAGGCAAACTAAGGTCCGGGGGCCAGATTCAGCCCAATCACCTTCTAAATCCAGACCACGGACAGTCCAGGAATCAGCGTGTTTTTACATGAATAGAATATGTCCTTTTATTTAAAATGCACCTCTGGGTTATTTGTGGGGCCTGTCTGGTGTTTTTACATGAGTAGAATGTGTGCTTTACTTAAAATGCATCTCTGGGTTATTTGTGGGGCCTGCCTGGTGTTTTTACATGAATAGAATGTGTGCTTTTCTTTAAAATGAATCTCTGGGTTATTTGTGGGGCATATGAATTCGTTCATCCCCCCCCCAAAAAAATAGTCCCCCCCCAAGCTCTGAGGGACAGTAGACCGGCCCCCTGCTGAAAAAATTTGCTGACCCCTGGATTAGTTCCTTCAGCCTTTTGAATTTTAATATTTTAACCTTCTGTATATTATTATTATTATTATTGGTATATTTTAATGTGAGGATACATTTTGGTTCTTTAAGACTGTATTAGTTGTATACTTTTTCTGTGGTTGATATGATGGTTGAAACAACAACAATACAGTGGTACCTCAGATTAAGTACTTATTTCGTTCCGGAGGTCTGTTCTTAACCTGAAACTGTTCTTAACCTGAAGCACCACTTTAGCTAATGTGCTGCCGGAGCCCGATTTCTGTTCTTATCCTGAAGCAAAGTTCTTAAACTGAAGCACTATTTCTGGGTTAACGGAGTGTGTAACCTGAAGCGTATGTAACCCGAGGTACCACTGTAACTATGAGAGAACCTTATCGGTGAATTACATTTGTGGACAAACAGAATTTTACGCGTTTAGAAACCAGATGTGAGGCAAGGATCCAAAAGTGGCCAAGTTGTTGGTTTGAATACACTGCCTTCCTTTTCACTGTTTACCTCACATATATATATATTTTTTATATATTCACTTTGATCTCTCTTCCCTTTTTCTGGTGCTCCCACTTCTCTGCCCCAATTTTTACCCATTCCAGCATCAACTACAGTATATACCATCTGCCTCTCTTTCTCCTCTTAACGGCTTACTCAAAAAATCCTCTCCTCTCCTCTGCCCAATGCTTGTGCTCTTGCTACCACGACAGCCCTAAGCCCCCCCACATCAGTTGGGTGTTTGGATCTAATCCCTTCTGGATCTGAAGCACGTATACAGTATTACTTCCATGATTTAAGTAAAAGATGATTAATTTGGCCCTGTTCTTTTGACATACCAGATAAAGAAAAATCTAATTTTCTTTATCACGTGTGGCTCCTCAATGGATCAAAGAAATTATTAATTTGATGAACATATCAACTCTCAAGGGAAAGGATCTACTTAAAAAAATAATAAATCCCGTAATTTATTATTAGGCTCCTGGCTCTGTGCCTTATTTCTAGGAAACTTAAGCAGACAAGCCTTGGGTTCATGAAGTTTTTCTGTTTTTCCATATGCATGAAAGCATCTTTAGGCCCACTTTATATTCATCCCCAGCTATGACAGTTAGTTACTGGCTTCTAGCACATTGGAAAACCCTGTGCTCACTGTTCGTTAGGCATTAAATTAGAATAACGGATGCATCCAACAGCAACTCCCTCATCAACTCCGACTGTTGGGGCCGTGAGCTCAAAGAAAACATAACAGCTGGCTATCGATTGGCAGGGTTTTGGTGCCCCTGGGGTAAAGGGAAGAGAACTCAAAAAACAAGATCTTGTCCCCCCAATTGTCTCGCCACATGGCGTGGAATTAATGCAGGTTATCCTTTTGAAAAAGAGAAAAGTACAGAAGTTGAAACTCATTAAAGGTAGCAGATTGCACACTTTTGTTCCACACAGCCCCTGGGATATACGTCAAGAGCGCTAATGCAATGGCCAACATATTTAATGTACACGCACATTTGCAAACATCTATTTACCAGCATCATGTACATGTTTTTGTGTGTGTGTCGCTCTTATATATTGGGATGTTCCCTCTCAGGAACGGTGAAGAGAGAGAATGGAGAGGCCTTGCTTTCTCATTTGCATGTCAATGTCCCGATGCTTTCAGCTAAACCACAATTTTGTAGCAGCTGAATCATATTAATCAGACAAGCTTGTCCCTTTCTAGTTTCCAGTAATAAGAGACAGGTGGCTCGTCACAATGTAGTGAGGGTCTTTGAAAGGCAGCTTGCTCAGCAAACTGCTGGAGTGAGCGGTAATAATGGGGGCAATTAACATTCATGCTTCAGGACATATTGGGAAGGGAGGCATAAAAGGTAGGAAGGAATTTTACTCCATGTACTGATGAATAATTGGGCAGTTGTCGCTCAAGATTTTTTTCAAGACATGCCCAAAACTTTTCAGCTAAGTGGTTTAAAATGGAAATTCACAAGCTACTTGATTTGCATGAGAACAGGAGCCACCAGCATGATACGCATGGGTGCAGGATTGCCCTTGAATTCTTGCCACAAAGCTACTTGAAGTCCCTCTTTGTAATGAGGCAGGAAGGGCAGTTCCCATTTTTTCCCTTGTAAAGTATATCGAGTTGAAGGAGGAAGTTGAAAGAGTGACACTCTTTCCCACTTCCTCTTTCAACTCTATGTGCTTTCCAAGACTCAGATTAATCCAACGGGATCCAACGCATAAGGGTCATGCCTAAAATGGGAGTTGCCTGTGCAGTGTAAAGAGCTGGGTGAGGATCTAAGTGTTTCAAATCCCATTGCAGTCACTGATTGATTCATTGTCTGACTGGAAACATGTCATGCTTTGTTAGCCTCCAGGGATGCCAACTTGAACAAAATATTGTGGGGGCCCAGGTAAGCCCCCCCCCCATAATCAATCACATGACCTGGTGCACAAACACCATTTGAGTGGCAATGCCCATCACTTTTGGGGGAGGCAGCTCCTTCATATATTTTATTGTGGGACAGAAGCCCCCGTGGCCCCTAGGAGCTGGCTCCTATGTTGGCCTCAGTTCCACATCTGTAAAAAAGGAATACCAGTATTCCCTCTTACAAGTAAGTTTCAAAAATTAATGGCTAAGCCATATTGAGGATAGTACTGTTAGTTTTTGTTTGCCACTGTGCAGCTGCTTAAAGTCACAAGGCTCGGTTTACATTCCAGAGACATTCCAGGCTGTTGGAAGTCTCACGGGAGATGGGAGACAGATGTGACGTTACTGGTTTCCTGTTCCTTTGTTTGTTTCAGTTGCTCTCTGTCTTTCACAGAGAGAGGATGTATTTTTCTTTGCTGTCTGCATAGTCAGTAATAAAACTCCTAGCATGTAGCTCATACTATCTCATCCTTCCGCATGCTGCTGGAAACTCTGCTGGATGGGGGATGTGCCTGGAGCCTTATCAGAGGCTCAGGTCGTTAATCACGTCGGCCGAAGGACTCGGCCGGAGGAAGATGACACTAACTTGGTTGATGTAACATCTAAGTAATACAGTGGAACCTTGGTTCTCAAACTTAATTTGTTCTGGAAGTCCGTTTGACTCCCCAAACCATTTGAAAACCAAGGCGCACTGGCGGAGGAAGAGGAGCGCAGGGGGAGCGCACCATCCCTGGCAGTGCAATCCCAGTGGGGTGCCATTGCGGCTGCCCCCCTGCCCGTGCTGGGCGCCACACCCCCACAGGCAGCATGCCACGCCCCCAGGACACATGCCAGCCCCCCCGCCTGCTCTCCGCCCCCCCCCCCGGTGCTGCAGCATGAAGCTCCGCTCCTGCCAAGGCGCGGCTTCCAATTGGCTGCAAGAGATTCCTGCACTCAAGGGGAAGCCGTGTCGAACGTTTGGCTTCTGAAAAACGTTAAAAAACCGGGACACTTATTTCGAGGTTTTAAGCGTTCTGGAGCCAATTTGTTCATCAACTAAGCCGTTCAAGAACCAAGGTATGACTGTACTCAAGTACTACACTGGACATGTATTATTAAGTTCCACAAACAAAGGTAATAAAAATCTATCTAGTTGCTGTTAGAAACAGAATGTTGAACTTAGATGGACCTTGGTCTAAGCCAGCAAGGAAATTCTTAAGTATATTATATTATTATTATTATTATTATTATTATTATTATTATTATTATTATTATTTATTTTATTTTTAAAAAAGGAAAAGGAAAAGCCAGCACTGTATTTCATGTTGTAACCCTCAAACATAATATTCTTCTAAAGATATGTGATCATATTTATACCTGCTCCAGCAGTGCATTTGCTTTAATAAAAGTAAACCTAAAAAGAAAAGGTAGGTCAATTCAAACAAGGCAATGTCAAAACCTTCCCATTGATTTAAAACTACTTACCTTGCTTGCAGATGGGAGTCTGATGTTTAATCAGGAATCACAGCATCATTGTTATCTTCTATAAGATGCTTATTGTAATTATGTATGATACACACACACACACACACACACACACACACACAACTCCCTCCATAGTTGACTTTTTGAAATGTGAATAACATTTGCTGTTCTTAAAATAACACATAGAAGCCCAGTCCAGTATGCTCAATGAATACTACTATAAGTTCAAATTCCTGTTTAACCACGTTCTTGTTAGGTAGCTTTGGAAATAAAACAAGCATTTAAGCGGAAATTTGTGCAAGACGACCCAGACCCCTGTCTGCAATCACGAAAATCCACTGCCAAGCAGCATCCGGCGAGCTAGGGACAAAGGTGAGAGTTGTTTCCTAGTTCTGCTGGATCTCTCAGCGGCCTTTGATACAATCGACCATAACATCCTTCTGGACCGTCTAGAGGGGTTGGGAGCTGGGGGCACTGTTATACAGTGGTTTCGCTCCTTTCTCCTGGGCCGTGTTCAGAAAGTGGTGGTGGGGGATGAGTGTTCAGACCCTTGGGCCCTCACTTGTGGGGTGCCTCAGGGTTCCGTCCTCTCCCCCATGCTTTTTAACATCTATATGAAGCCGCTGGGAGAGATCATCAGGGGGTTTGGACTGGGTGTCCATCAATATGCAGATGATACCCAGCTCTACCTTTCTTTCAAATCAGAACCAGTGAAGGCGGTGAAGGTCCTGTGTGAGTGCCTGGAGGCGGTTGGAGGATGGATGGCGGCTAATGGATTGAAGTTGAATCCTGACAAGACAGAAGTACTGTTTTTGGGGGACAGGGGGCGGGCTGGTGTGGAGGACTCCCTGGTTCTGAATGGGGTAACTGCGCCCCTGAAGGACCAGGTGCGTAGCCTGGGAGTCATTTTGGACTCACAGCTGTCCATGGAGGCACAGGTCAATTCTGTATCCAGGGCAGCTGTTTACCAACTCCACCTGGTACGCAGGCTGAGACCCTACCTGCCCGCTGACTGTCTGGCCAGAGTGGTGCATGCTCTAGTTATCTCCCGCTTGGACTACTGCAATGCGCTCTACGTGGGGCTACCTTTGAAGGTGACTCGGAAACTACAGCTAATCCAGAATGCGGCAGCTAGACTGGTGACTGGGGGCGGCCGCCGAGACCACATAACACCGGTCTTGAAAGACCTACATTGGCTCCCAGTACGTTTCCGAGCACAATTCAAAGTGTTGGTGTTGACCTTTAAAGCCCTAAACGGCTTCGGCCCAGTATACCTGAAGGAGCGTCTCCACCCCCATCGTTCTGCCCGGACGCTGAGGTCCAGCGCCGAGGGCCTTCTGGCGGTTCCCTCATTGCGAGAAGCAAAGCTACAGGGAACCAGGCAGAGGGCCTTTTCGGTGGTGGCGCCCGCCCTGTGGAATGCCCTCCCGTCGGATGTCAAGGTGATGGACAACTACCTGACATTCAGAAAACATCTTAAGGCGGCTCTATTCAGGGAAGCTTTTAATGTATGATATTTTAGTGTTTTTTGGTTTCTGTGGAAGCTGCCCAGAGTGGCTGGGGAAACCCAGCCAGATGGGCGGGGTACAAATAATAAATTATTATTATTATTATTATTATAGGCAATGGACCTTAGTACTTAATACTTAAGGCAGCTTATTATGTAAGAGCTTTGTTGGTTAACAAAAGAATGTTATAGAAATTATTGATATTAGTATCTCCACAGAAAACAGATCTCCAGAATAACAAAAACTTTTGTTTACAGACAGTGCTTTCCCTAATATTTGCAATGTTCATGAAGGTCTGTGATCTTTTTTCTTGTCATAACTACTTTTTTGAATTAAGTCAAAATTATTCCCCTTTTATAAATAGGAAAAATGGAGGGCATTTTCACACATCACATTATTTATTCTAATTATCCAAAGTAGTGTCAAGTGTGAACGCAGAATACAAATTTGCAAACTTTTGCATCATACAGACATATGCGGCGGCAGCCCACCCACAAGGCAGGCTAGGGCAGCCACCTTGGGCAGCGGCATGCCAACCCCACGGCCAACTCACTGCCAGCAGCTTCTGGCAAGCTCTCACAAGATCTCATGGAACACACAAGACCTCGTGAGATTTCAGTGTGGCCTTGCTAGAACCTGCTGTCGTCACGGCTGCTTTGCAGGTACTGCGTGAGTCAAGTAGATGGAGGTGGCAGTGGGGAGTGACAGGGTAGTGGCAAAAGTACCTTCCTGTCTCACCTCAGGCAGCAGAACAGAATGTACCACCTGGGAGAAGTGACAGGAAACTGTAACTGCCTGCAGCTCCTGCTGAGTTTGGCACCAAATGTAATCAATAAATGGTCTTGAGACTTGCCCATGATAGATACTGTTAAGTTGTGGGTGAACATATCGGACAACACAGTAATTCTTCAAACAGGTCTTGTTTATTCACAGGCCAGAACTGAATTGAACTGAAGGGTTCAGCTAGCCTGCTTATATAGAGCTCCACTACAACGCAACAGTAACCACTTTCTGTAACTATCCAATCACCGAACGTCACTTTCATTCCCTTATTTGCATATGTGTGCCTGGGTGAAAACTATCTACAGTATCCCCCTGCTGGCCCAGGGTGAGAACTTCAGTACATAACAGATACATCTGTCAGAGACACCTCTAGTCCATCCATTGACCATGCTTGTTGTTTTGTCTTAAAGATGGCTTAAAGATGCAAACATGTAAGCCACAAGAATCCAAGTCCTTACTTCACCTTTCCTTAACATTGGCTGAATAAATCCAAATCACAGAATTGTGTCCAGAGAGAAATTGCACAATGGAAAATCATTAGGAGCTACTAAGTAAGAGCAGATTAAAGTTCCAATAGTGTGATATAGGGATACTGGGTGTTTTTTTTCCTCAGAAACTAACACAAAACTTAAAAATAATCCAAAGCACTTCTCTTAACAAAGTACGCTTTGGGTCTGCATGTAATGCAAGGAAACAACAGCTCCCCTTTCTACCCGCAATTCCCAAAAGCTCCTGCAGCTAGGTCCTGAAAACTATAAAATGCATTTGTCCTCCCAGCGCTCAGGGAAGTGTAGTTAATCTCATTTCAGAGACAGGAATCTGAAGGAAAGGAAGAGTAAGGGTCAGATTAATAAAGCCACACAGCAGCTCTTTTCTCTGTGGTGTTTCCAGCAGCCCTACTGCCTAGGCAGATTTGCAAACTCATTCATCTGGCAAATAATAATAATAATAATAATAATAATAATAATAATAATAATAATAATAATATCCCTCTAAAATAAGGCACCCACCGGATGTCAGCAAGAAAACAGCTAGGCTGTGTGTGTGTGTGTGTGTGTGTGTGTGTGTATAAGTGCTAGTGGAAGCTGTAGTTTTATGAGAAGAATAGAGGTGTCATAACAACTCTCAGCACCCTTAACATATTATTATTTCATTTCATTTCATTATTTATATGCCATCCAGGTGACATCTATCAACTCTGGGTAAAAGGTAAAGGTACCCCTGACCATTAGGTCCAGTCACGGACAACTTTGGGGTTGTGGCGCTCATCTCGCTTTACTGGCCGAGGGAGCCGGCGTACAGCTTCCGGGTCATGTGGCCAGCATGACTAAACCGCTTCTGGCGAACCAGAGCAGCACACAGAAATGCCGTTTACCTTCCCGCCAGAGTGGTACCTATTTACCTACTTGCACTATGTGCTTTCGAACTGCTAGGTTGGCAGGAGCAGGGACTGAGCAACGGGAGCTCACTCCGTCACGGGGATTTGAACCGCCGACCTTCTGATCGGCAAGCGCTTGGTTCTCCAGCAAAATATAAAACACACACACAAAAATCAAACATTAAAAACTTCCTTATAATTCCCTATACAGTGCTGCCTTCAGATGTCTTCTAAAAGTAATATAGTTCTTTATCTCCTTGATATCTGCTGGGAGGGCAGGTGCCACTGCGGAGAAAGCCCTGTGCCGGGTTCCCTGTAACTTCACTTCTCTCAGGGAGGGAACCGCCAGAAGGCCCTCGGCGCTGGACCTCAGTGTCTGGGCTGAACAGTGGGGGTGGAGACGCTCTTTCAAACCACAGTTCCCAGGATACTTGGACAGAAGCCACAACTGAAGTGCCATCATATTGTTTTAAACGTGGTCCCGATGAGTTCGGACCCTGTTTTGGTTGGCCTTCAGGAAGCCTGTTGATCTGGAAAACGTCTCCAAGTGAGGTGGGACTGACATTATTTTAAGAGGAACTGTACCATGTACATCTGTACTCCTTCCCATGTCCATTGAATGAGGAGGTGTTGGTCTGTGACAGAGGCATGTGTCGAGGGGTGGGGCTCCTCTGTTCAGTCCCCTCTGGAGCGGGGTTATGTAAATCCCTCTACGAAAAGCAGGCATGGGCAGAGGAGCACTTCCAAACAAGAGGCCCGCGTCTGCATGCCTCACCCACATCTTGCTCTTCCCTCCCCTGAGGCAGATCTGTTAAAAGCTCCAATTTGGAATATTTATCCTAATTTGGAGAAAATCCAAAGTCTTCCGTCAGATTCATGTTAAATTATGTAGAAAACTCCCAAAGCTGGGTGAAAATCCATTGAAGAACAATAATGCGTTCTCCCCCCACCCCACCCCAAGGCATCTTCTTTTTATTTACAGTGTGTAGAAGGCGATAAGAATTTAAATGTATCGTCATTTATGAGTCCTTATGATCAGCAGCAAGACAGATGTCTTTTTTTGTAGCTCCTGCAACATTTCAACAATGCTGTTTAGAAGGATGGAGTCAAACGCCCAGATCCTTTGCATCCCATTGCTGCCTTCCTTCCCCCCCCCCCAAAAAAAATAATAATCTGGGCAATAGTTCGATCCAGCCTCCCAAACACTAGCATACGGAGAAAGCCTCTGTGGTATAATATGAAGGGTTCCAAAAAACAACAACACCCTCATATATTTTAATGCAATTGCAGTCGTGGTTGTTTTTAAGTGTACAAAGTGGCTTAGATACTTGTGTGTCTTCTCTGTAACATAGGTCATGACCAGTCCCAAGCCCAGTGGGAATTCCCAGTGAGTGGGAATCTCCATCCATCAAACTGAAAACAGTCTTGCAGCACGACCCTAAACATGCCTACTCAGAAGTCAGCCCCTCGGTATTCAACTGAGCTTACTCCCAGGTATGTAGGATCAGGATTGCAGCCTGAATCTCAAAAGAAGATCCACAGTATGCTCTCCAGCCATCGTGCAACTCAGCCTTCGCAAAAAAACTGTCAGACTGGGGTGTCAACTTGAATGAAATATTGCAGGGGGGCCCAGGTAAGCCCTGCCCCACATAATTGATCGCATGACACAGGGCATGCACAACATTTGAATGGCAATGCCTATCAACTTTGCGGGGGCCCGGCCCCCTCAAATATTTTATTGCAGGGGCCAAAGCCCCGGCCCCAAGGAGTTGGCTTCTATGCTGTCAGGCATATCAACACCTGCAACCTCTGATTTACTTTTATTTTATTTCATTTATTGCCAGTGAGGTTCTGGAAATATTACTGAATTGGGGTCGACCTATGTAAGCTACACAAGGCCACCTTCCTAAACTCTGCTATATATCACCCACATTTCCAATAATGCGTAGTCTGACAGGTCAGTTCTCTTTGATGTAAGCCCATTGGGGTGAAAGGCCAAACCAATTCTTTTTATGCCCCAATGACACACACACACACACACACACACACTATATATATATATATATATGCACAGTTTTTATTATTTTTACAGTTGCCCTTCACTTGTACTGACTTGCAAGCTTCACCAGGCACTGTCCTTGAAATATGCTCAGAGTCACCTGGGTGCGGAAGATATGAAAGACTTCAAGATCCTGGGAATATTCTGAAGGCCTCTTGGGGAAGCAACTTTTGCAAAAAGGAAAAACACACAGACATGCAAATGTATTATTTATGGCTGATGCCAATGCAGCTGCAAAAGGCGCTTTCATATTTAACCAAGCAGATATCCTGATACAGCACAGCGTATCAATCATCTTTATATTCATACGCCATACGAAGATTGCAGTAGGATAGCAATATTTCCCTCTCGGAACGCACTTCATGTGGCTGTTTTCATTGCCTGAAATACCCTTTTGCCAGTCAACTCGCTTTTGCAAATGCCCAGTTGCTGCTTTGCAAACTTCACGGCCATTATCAATATGGATCTGAACATCTGCCCAAGAGGAATTTTGGAGAGGGGAAGTGGGTAGTTGGGGGCAGTGCTCTTCCCCCCTCGAAAAATAGGTACCGGTACTCACCATGAAGCTGTTACAGTGTCACTTTTTAACAACAACAAACTGTTGGGAAACTGCCAGGGAGATAACGTCCATCATGGCCCCCAGGCCGGAGTTCGGAGATTCCATCGGCCTCCCGTAGTCACGCAGATCCAACAGTTAGGGACACGAAGCCTTTGGAAATTCCTAGCCGCATTCCTAGGCTGGTGCACCCTCTTTATCAGCAGAAACACAGCCGAAAGCTTGCATCACAGAAGAGCATAATTTACAGACTTTATTTAGCGTTTAACAGAACAAAAGAAAACACGTCCATCCTGTCAGCGTCTCTGAGCCGACTGAGAAAACGAAAGGAAACAACAAGCAGAACATAAACATCCTGTGAATCAGGACATGCGCAGACTCTGTGTCTCCCAAAGCCTGCTCCCTTTTAAGGTGGAACGGGAATATCCTAACATCCTCCCCCTTTCCGTGTAACCTGTTGTACCTGTGGTTCACCCAATTGCAACCTTTGTACATAAACCTTAAGTTGTTCTTTGTTAACAACCTTAGACAACAGATCAGCAGGAATTTCATTTCCTGCCATGTAGGACACCTGAATCAGTCCTTTCTGGATACACTCTCTTGCACGATGTAACTTAATCTGCAAGTACTTGGTTCTCTGCTTGCAACTCTCGGAGTTCAGCAAAACCAAACACGATCTATTGTCTTGATACACTTGTACAGGACATTTCACAGACACCCTGATGTCCTTAAACAGTTGCATCAACCATTCACAATCCATGAGTGAAAATGACAGAGCATTGAGTTCTGCTTCACAGGAACTTAGGCTCACTGTCGTCTGCTTCTTGCACAACCAGTCAAACAGGCAGTGGTTGTACATGTAGCATACTCCAGAAGTGCTTGTACCATCCGTGGTGTCACTTCCAAAACTTGCATCAGCAAAGATTTCAAGACCTCCAGTCTTCTGACTGGTGAACCTCAGCCTGTAGTGCATAGTCCCTTTCAAATAGCGGGCTATGCGCTTCAGAGCTTTCCAATCCTGAACCGTAGGATTGTTGGCATGTCTGCTAAGCAGATTACAGCTTACAGCTATGTCAGGTCTTGAACATCTGGCAATGAAATTCAGCTTGCCTAGAATGCATCTGTATAGCGTTGTGTCAGAAAACGCTTCAGCAGTACTGTCTACCTGGTAACCTGTCACCATCGGTGTGTCTGCTGGGTTTGCATCAACCAAATTCAACCTGGTTAACACATCAGCAATTTTCTGTGTTTGGTGTACCAGAAAATTACCTGCTTGGTCCTTCTCCACCTGCAGAGAAAGATAGTTGGATACCTCACCAAGATCCTTCATGTCAAAGTGCTCCTTCAGCTGAGCTAGGGTGCTTTGGTAAAAAGCCTGATTCTTCCAAAACATCAGAAGATCATCAACAAAACATAAACAATACAGTTTGTTTTGCCCCTCCTCCTTGACAAACACACATGGATCAGCTTTGCCCTGGTGAAAACCTAGAGAAAGCAATGTCTCAGTGAGTTTTGTGTTCCAACACCTGGCACTCTGCTTGAGACCATATAAGGATTTCCGCAGTTTACAGACCATACCCTTCTGTATCTCCATCCCATCAGGTGGAAGCATGAACAACTGTTCATTCAAAATCCCGTACAAAAAAGCTGTATTAATGTTGTGGTGGGAAACATGCAGTTTCTCCTCCGCAGCGACCTTGAAGACCCATTTGCTGCCAACCAGTCTCATTCCTGGGACTACCGGTACCAGTTCCCAAGTTTGGTTCCTGTTCAAGGAATCAACTTCAGCCTTCATGGCATTAAGCCAAGGCTCAGCATCTTTAGAGGTCAACTCCTGAACCTCCTTGAAGCTAGAAGGTTCCCATACCTTCTCTGAGCTACCAAGAACAGCAGTTGCTGTCTTAGCAAACTCATCAGCATACCTCTTTGGAGGTCTGCCTTTGGTCGCCCTTTCAGATCTGCGTACTAGACGCAAGTCTTCTGGACTCATCTCCTCTTTCTTAGGAGAAAAATGACCAATGGTGAACAGTGGTTCTTCCAGTTCATTGTCAGACGCATCAGATGGTCTGACTGAGGCTTTTGCGCTCTGGTAGTCTGCTGTGTCGTCACTGTCACTGACACCAGCAGCAGCAGCAGCGCCGCCCACTGAACTGGAATCCGAACTCTGATCATCATCATCATCATCATCCTCATCATCATCATCATCCTCATCATCATCAGCAGCTTCCTCAGCTTTAGCTGCTTGCTTGACATCACCTTCATCCTCCTCTGGGTAACTCTGGAAAATTCCCACATTTTCCCCCCACTTAGGATTGTACTCAACACTCCTTGTGAACTTAATGGACTTAGAGTCAGTCATCCATACCCTGTATGCACCCTTTTCGTACCCCATGAACAAACCATGTGCCCCACGCTTCCCAAGCTTGTTGGTTTGTTGTGTGCGTATCCACATGTCAGAACCAAAAATTCTCATGTGTTTGGTGTTGGGTTTCTTGCCAAACATCTTCTCATAGGGAGTACAGCCAATGGGTGATGACAATCTGCGATTATAACTGTAAACCAAATTCCCCAAAGCCTCCCCCCAAAACTTATCAGGGAGATTGGCATCATGCAACAAGGTCTTGATTCCTTGCAGCAATGTTTGATTTGCTCTCTCCGCAAGCCCATTCATCCATGGCGATCTGGGCGTTGACATGTCATGCTGGATTCCCTTCTCAGTCAGGAAAGCTTCAAACTGCTGAGAAGTGAACTCCCCGCCCCGATCGGTAAACAAAGAAGAAATACGTTTACCGTGCGCATTCTCCAACCAAGCACAGAATGCCTTAAACTTCGGAAACGCTTGCGATTTCTGTTCGAGCAAATGCACATGAATGTACCTGGAAAAGGAATCAATCAGAATCATGAAGTACCTTGCTCCTCCTAAAGAGGGCGCTAGTGGCCCAACCAGGTCCGCATGCACTAGCTGGTAGGGTTTGGAAGCCTGCCTGCTAGACTCCTTGCCTTTTGGAGCAACCTTCACCTTGTTCTCTGCACAAGATACACATTTCATGTGAAATTTACAGGGTTTGATGTTCAAACCCTCAACCACTTCTGGCATCTTGGCCAGTGCCTTCCAAGAGAGGTGACAAAACCTTCGATGCGCATCATGAATGCAACCTGCATGAAGAACTTTGTTAGTTTGTGCAACACAACAGGAATCAGCATTAGATACAACAGCAGTGTCATCATAAGTTATATGGAACAAACCATCCATAAACTTTGCATGCAAATAGTCCTCTTTGCCTTTACTGATGACACAGACGCTCCTCTTGAAGGAAATCTGAAAACCACGCCCAGTAAGCTGTGGGACGCTCAACAAGTTGCTCGCAGCGCCTGGAACAAAAAGTACATTACTGATGGTAGTGTGCAGACTTGCAAGTTTCACAGTCCCTTCTCCTGCAATTTGCAACGTCCTTCCATCAGCCAGGTGGATCTCACCTTCCTGGGGCTTGAAGGAGATAAAGAGATGCCGATCCTTCGAAACGTGGCGATTCGCACCTGAATCCACAATAAATCTGCCTTTGGCTGTTGGAGCAGTCCTTACAGCAAGCAAACCCTTGTTTTGCAGCGGCGTGGGCTTTTGCAGCTTGCCCCCCTGCTGCTCCTGGCCAGCAGACGTGCTTTTAGCCTTTGGTGAAGCTGTGCCAGCAAGCAAAACCTTGCTTTCCACTGGCGTGGGCTTTTGCAGCTTGCCCCCCTGCTTCTGGTCAGCAGACGTGCCTTTAGCCTTTGGTGAAGCTGTGCCAGCAAACAACGCTTTGTTTTTCCCTGGCGCGGGCTCTTCACCCTCCCTCTGCTCCTGGCCATCTGCAGACGTCTGCGCCTGGCTCTGTTTACCTTTGCCTTTCCGGCCTCTGCAAAGGCGATGGCCTTGGTTCCCATGAGAAACAGAGCTCTCAGCTGCCGACTCCTTGGCTCCCCCTGGAGGCTGGAATGCTGCCTGGGATGACGTGACGGTCAGCTCCCCCTGCAGCTTGCAACTGGTGCCCTCAGCATCCCTGGATTCACTCGCATTCTGGGAAACAGCTAGGACCTCCGATGCAGTCAAACTCTGGGCTGGGATTATTGGCTTGTGAGCTTTCAACAAAGCAGTCCACATTCCACGTGCAGTGGTGTTGCCAGCCAGCGTCTTAATTTCCTCAAGAGATACGGATAGGACTATTATGTCCATCGCTTTCGAATCATGCGATTTCCATCTCTCTGTCAGAGGAACTGGGGGGGCTTCAGAAACAACATGCCACACCCCAAACTGACGCAGTAAACTCTCACACCATTTTGCCCAGGGTTCATAATTCTGCCCATCCAACTTAGGGCATTCAGCATTTCCATAAGCTTGGAAAAACTCCATTCCAGCTTTTGGCAGTAGCCGTGAGTCTATTTTAACTTGAAAGACTCCTTATCTTGGCAGCTCATTAATCACGAAGCCTTTTTGGCTCAGCTCCCAGGCCAATTTAGCCTTGCCGGAGATCAAAGACTCTTTGCCGAGGTATAACAGAAAAAGCGTCCGTCCCTTTCGCTTTTCCCCCCTTCATACCTCTCAAACGCAGTCTGTTGCAGCTTTACTCTCCTGTAGATGCCGTGAATCTGGGCCCGAAACCTTGTTGTTGGGAAACTGCCAGGGAGATAACGTCCATCATGGCCCCCAAGCCGGAGTTCGGAGATTCCATCGGCCTCCCGTAGTCACGCAGATCCAACAGTTAGGGACACGAAGCCTTTGGAAATTCCTAGCCGCATTCCTAGGCTGGTGCACCCTCTTTATCAGCAGAAACACAGCTGAAAGCTTGCATCACAGAAGAGCATAATTTACAGACTTTATTTAGCGTTTAACAGAACAAAAGAAAACACGTCCATCCTGTCAGCGTCTCTGAGCCGACTGAGAAAACGAAAGGAAACAACAAGCAGAACATAAACATCCTGTGAATCAGGACATGCGCAGACTCTGTGTCTCCCAAAGCCTGCTCCCTTTTAAGGTGGAACGGGAATATCCTAACACAAACTCCCTCCCAATGCTGCTCTTGTCTAAAGTTTAGGAGCCAGTGTGGTGTAGTGGTTAAGAGTGGTAGTCTCGTAATCTGGGGAACCGGGTTTGCGTCTCCGCTCCTCCACATGCAGCTGCTGGGTGACCTTGGGCCAGTCACACTTCTTTGAAGTCTCTCAGCCCCACTCACCTCACAGAGTGTTTGTTGTGGGGGAGGAAGGGAAAGGAGAATGTTAGCCGCTTTGAGATTCCTTAAGGGGGGTGAAAGGCGGGATATCAAATCCAAACTCTTCTTCTTCTTCTTCTTCTTCTTCCAGATCCCATCCAGGCCATACGTTTAAAGCACTCTTACTACTTTAACAGTCATGGTTTCCCCTTCAAAATCCAGTGAACTGTAGTTTATTATAGATGCTGAGAGTTGTCAGGAAACCACTACAATTCCCAGCACTCTTAGTAAACTACAGTTCCCATAATTTGAGGAGAGGGCATTACTGTCAAAGTTATATGAGTGCTCTCAGTGTCTGGTGTGGATTTGACCTCAAATAGCTAAACCTGTAGGGACGCGGGTGGCGCTGTGGGTAAAACCTCAGCGCCTAGGACTTGCCAATCGCATGGTCGGCAGTTCGAATCCCCGCGGCGGGCTGCGCTCCCGTCTTTCGGTCCCAGCTCCTGCCCACCTAGCAGTTCGAAAGCACCCTTAAGTGCAAGTAGATAAATAGGTACCGCTTTATAGCGGGAAGGTAAACGGCATTTCCGTGTGCTGCGCTGGTGCTGGCTCGCCAGAGCAGCTTCGTCACGCTGGCCACGTGACCCGGAAGTGTCTCCGGACAGCGCTGGCTCCCGGCCTCTTAAGTGAGATGAGCGCACAACCCTAGAGTCGGACACGACTGGCCCATACGGGCAGGGGTACCTTTACCTTTACCTTTACCTAGCTAAACCTGGTCAGGAGGAATGCAGAATTAACATCAGTTTTAGAGAACTGAAATGGTCCCAGTGCTTAAGTCCCACTCAGAGCAGACCCATTGAAACGAATAGACTTAGGACCATTAATTTCAATGGATCTGCTCTGACCTTAGTTAATTACAACTCTTTTTCTGCTCTTTTTAAACAGATGTACAAAACTAATTAAGAAAATTTACTCCTAAGAACTGTTTTGAGAGCTTGCTTATAAAGCTTGCTTGCTTATAAAGCTTGCTTGCTTATAAAGTCTTTTGAAAAGTCTCCCAAGGTGCCTAAATAATATTCACTTTAAAATAAATAAAGAAACAAAAATACCGCACGATCCTCTTGTGCCAGCAGATATGCAATAAAATAAAGAAACTCAAAATAAACATATTATATTTAATAATTACTATTATTTTTTCCAGCACATCTGCATTGTCTGTTTTCCGTGCAATGGTCATTAAGAGGAAGGCTGGTGACATCGTGTTTATATATTATTGTAAGTTACTTTGAGTTGCTTTTGTAAAGCAAAGAAACAAACTAATGTTTGTTGCAGGTACTGGGAGCTGTTAAAGGTAAAGGTAAAGGGACTCCTGACCATTAGGTCCAGTCATGGCTGACTCTGGGGTTGCGGCGCTCATCTCGCTTTATTGGCCGAGGGAGCAGGCATACAGCTTCCGGGTCATGTGGCCAGCATGACTAAGCCACTTCTGGCGAACCAGAGCAGCGTATGGAAACACCGTTTACCTTCCTGCCGGAGCGGTACCTATTTATCTACTTGCACTTTTGACGTGCTTTCGAACTGCTAGGTTGGCAGGAGCTGGGACTGAGCAACGGGAGCTCACCCCATTGCAGGGATTCAAACCGCTGACCTTCTGATCGGCAAGTTCTAGGCTCTGTGGTTTAACCCACAGCTCCACCCACGTCCCTACTGGGAGTGGTTAGCAGACCCCTATTCCCCTCATAGACCTACAATTCGCAGAACTCCCTGGGAAGAGAGATTGATTGTTAAACCACTCTGGAAATTGCTCCAGCCTCACAAAGCTATAATGTCAGTCAAATGATCATGCACAGATGATGCCTTCTACATCCATACCCTAGGATGGCCACTTTGACATTTGCCCTAATATTTCACAAAAATTTGATCACATGAAGTGAATAATCCAGTGAAATCTGGATAAACAGCTGCAGCTCTAAGTTCCCAGTACAGTTTAGTTTGGCCCATAAGTTTAGAAATCAAAAGGCTAAGTGCTTCCCCCAGTTTTCATGTTTAAAGAAATGGTTCTGGCTATCCTGGAAGTGAAGAAAGGCTTCAAAGGGGAACATCGACCCCGAAATACTTAGAAAGCAGGAAGACTGATAAAACAAATCCAAGCTCATTTCATTTCATGGTTTGAGGGCTAAAGCCGTACTGGCGTTTTGAGCCATCCCAGCCAGATGGAATATTTAGCTGGTGAGATAGAGATGTTACTCTTCCAAATATGTCCGAAATAGCTTCTTGAAGATAAAACAAGGCATCAAGTCAACCGTTTCTGGCTTGTGTAGTAGAGCACAGAAGTGAAAAATGTCCCTGAACTATGGCCTGGCACCTGATATAGTCATGCAAAATGTTATGCTACGTACACATAATCAACACATGTCAAGTCTCCATTAATTCCAAAGTCATACTTGGTGCCAATCACTTCTGTCTGTTGCACACCTACATTCCAAAACACAGGCATGTTGGAAAGTATCCTTCCTATGATGAAGTGATGTTTTGTTTTGAACTTCATTACCCTAATTCCCAGGGGGGAGAACAACAATGCCACACAACTCAAATTATTGAGCTGGAGTACAAAAAAACAGACGCCCCTCAAAATCAATATAGCGACATCAATTTACTCCGGGTGACAGTAAACCCCACATGGTGTCAATTATAGCACAGCAATACGCATGTTTATTCAGAGACGGGCTCCATGACCTAGTATCCTCAAGACCTCACTGTGTTGCCAACACATCCCTGTCAAAGAAAGTGTTAACTGTTTGTCGTTGTCCGGCTATGTATAGTGAATACTTATCTACTTAAAAAAAAATTCACCTATGATCCTTTTCTTTTACTTCTTTATTTTTTCTTTGTTCTTTTTTTTCTTTTTTCTGATATCTTTCATTTCACTCCTTTATTGTGAACAGCATTTTATAGAGGTATAAATAATTGTAAATATGAAAAGAGACAAAGTAGTCACTAACTTTTTTCCTTGGTTATATGTATTTTCTTTTTCTTTTGTATTTTCTTTTGTTGCAAATATGCATGTTTTCTAATTTGTACTTAATAAATTTTAATTAATAATAATAATAATAAAAAGAAAGAAAGTGTTAGCTGCTTTCCTTGCCATTGACTCCCGACAGTTTTAAAACATCTTTCCATGGAGAGAATACCCTACTTTTGGCAATGTTCGACTCACCAGATATGGAGGGCCTAGCATGTCTGAGCCTGTTACATTATAACTTCAACGCAATGCATCTTTAAGGGGATTTTCTAAAAACACAGGGGGTTTTTGAATAGCCAGGGTGGGGGTGATTACAGATAGTCTCTCTTTTCTTTCCCATGCTGCTCGCTAATAATGGCACATCTCTTGGGTAAACATGAGTCGCAAGACTCTAGGGTTGTTTCAGTTCAGTTTGCTGTATTGCCTAACAAACAACATAAACCAGCAAGCATCACTGTGCTGCTTCTGTTTTTGAGAAGACAAAGGAAAACTTGTGAACAAAAGGCAGAATCGTTTTTCAGTTCGAGAGGTAGCTTAATACTAAACCCAAGTCTGATTTCAATGTAGAAGTTACAAAATCCCACTGTTCTCTTAATGGGCCAGCTGCCATGAAGACAAAAGGGATAGATTACTGGGGAAACCCAGCCAGATGGGCGGGGTATAAATAATTTTTTATTTTTATTTTTGTTATTATTATTACATCATCATCATCACAGGTACCATAGCCGTTTTCACTTTAGTATGTGTTCACTGGAGAAGCAAAAGTATGAACAGGCTGTACTCGTGCACTCTGTAAATGTGAATGGAAATTCTCATTGTGCCAGGGTTTCCAGTCATGCACACAGCAGTATGTGTACAGAGCTGGAAATATGAAAGTTGCGGAACAGGACTAATAGCCATGAAGCAGCTCCCTTTCCATGTGTGCAGTGAATGTGTGCCTGTAAGATAAGAACAGGGCTTTATTCATAGAATCATAGAGTTGGAAAAGACCACAAGGGCCATCGAGTCCAACCCCCTGCCAAGCAGGAAACACCATCAGAGAACTCCTGACATATGGTTGTCAAGCCTCTGCTTAAAGACCTCCAAAGAAGGAGACTCCACCACACTCCTTGGCAGCAAATTCCACTGTCGAACAGCTCTTACTGTCAGGAAGTTCTTCCTAATGTTTAGGTGGAATCTTCTTTCTTGTAGTTTGGATCCATTGCTCTGCGTCCGCTTCTCTGGAGCAGCAGAAAACAACCTTTCTCCCTCCTCTATGTGACATCCTTTTATATATTTGAACATGGCTATCATATCACCCCTTAACCTCCTCTTCTCCAGGCTAAACATGCCCAGCTCCCTTAGCCGTTCCTCATAAGGCATCGTTTCCAGGCCTTTGACCATTTTGGTTGCCCTCCTCTGGACACGTTCCAGTTTGTCAGTGTCCTTCTTGAATTGTGGTGCCCAGAACTGGACACAGTACTCCAGGTGAGGTCTGACCAGAGCAGAATACAGTGGCACTATTACTTCCCTTGATCTAGATGCTATACTCCTATTGATGCAGCCCAGAATTGCATTAAGAATTCTATGTGCCTTAATGAAGAAGAAGAGGAAGAGGAGGAGGAGGAGGAGGAGGAGGAGGAGGAGGAGTTTGGATTTGATATCCCGCTTTATCACTACCTGAAGTGGCTAACAATCTCCTTTCCCTTCCTTCCCCACAACAAACACTCTGTGAGGTGAGTGGGGCTGAGAGACTTCAGAGAAGTGTGACTAGCCCAAGGTCACCCAGCAGCTGCATGTGGAGGAGGGGAGACGCGAACCCGGCTCACCAGATTACGAGTCTGCCGCTCTTAACCACTACACCACACTGGCTTAACCACTACACACACCAAGAGAGTCAGTTTGTAAGAACTTAGGAAGTTGCCTTATACCATTGATCTGTCTTTCTTTGCATCCTGAATTTGGGTGGAATCTACATACCCTGTGAAAATGCTTTTTTAAAAAGGTTTTGAAAAATATATTGAATTTGCCATAGCATACTGTTGCCATCTAGTGTCACATTTGTATACAGTGGTACCTCGGGTTACATACGCTTCAAGTTACATAGACCTCAGGTTACAGACTCCGCTAACCCAGAAATTGTACCTCAGGTTAAGAACTTTGCTTCAGGATGAGAACAGAAATCATGCTCCAGCGGTGTGGTGGCAGCAGGAGGCCCCATTAGCTAAAGTGGTGCTTCAGGTTAAGAACAGACCTCCAGAACGAATTAAGTATTTAACCCGGTGGCGCTGTGGGTAAAACCTCAGCGCCTAGGACTTGCCGATCGCATGGTCAGTGGTTCGAATCCCCGCGGCGAGGTGCGCTCCCATCGTTCGGTCCCAGCGCCTGCCAACCTAGCAGTTCGAAAGCACCCCCGGGTGCAAGTAGATAAATAGGGACCGCTTACCAGCGGGAAGGTAAACGTTGTTCCGTGTGCTGTGCTGGTTCGCCAGATGCAGCTTGTCACGCTGGCCACGTGACCCGGAAGTGTCTGCGGACAGCGCTGGCTCCCAGCCTATAGAGTGAGATGAGCGCATAACCCTAGAGTCTGTCAAGACTGGCCCGTACGGGCAGGGGTACCTTTACCTTTACCACTGTATTGCACTTTACAACACACTTAAAACGTTTTATTTGCAGCTGTATAGCTGAGTCCTTGGAAGCATATATGAAGTGGCTTTCATTTTTTGAAATGTTTGGAAATCAAAAGAACCATAAGTTAAATCACTACCCAAAAGCATGTCGTTTCTGAGAAAGCAAGGAACGGTTAGCATATAGATTGTGTGAAGTTTCACAGTGTCCCAGAGTTTGGGGCTTGCTAAGAAGCAGTGCTGTGAAGAGATTCAGGAACAGAATAGGGGGGATTTAAATGGCGCAGGTAGAAAAGCTGCCAATGGACCCCTCTTCTGAAAGGGGAAAGCAGATGTATTTTTGCATGGGTGGCAAAGGGCAAGCTAATACAGGAGATTCTCTATAGCTTCTCTTTTATGTGTGTTGAATCATTAAAATGATATAATCAGAAAGAATGTCTCCTTGGGGAAACCAGGATTTCAGCTTGCTTGTGTTAAAGAGGAAAAAAAGTGCTTCAGCTGGAACAGAAATGGAAAGATAATATAATTGAGTCTCTCAGGTGAAAGGAGGCTTACACAACGGCCTCCCTAAGGATGTGAATCCTACAAACAGAGGTTCAAGATGATATCTCGCTGAGTGTGCTCCACTCTTGTCTTCCATTTAAGCCTCGTATGGTGGTTCCTTTAAGAAATGTCTCTTTGGGCCTTGTGTGCTTAAGCAGAGAACAGGCCGGTGGGCAAAGAGAGAGATTTAAATAGTACCTGTTAATGTGGCTTCACTAGGCTCCTGACAGGGTTGGCAGCCAGGTTATTTGAAGTTTGGCTTCCACCCATATGAACTTGTGCAGGCCCTAAGATTAGCCTCAGAGACTCTACATGTGGGCCAAGTCGGCTAGTAAGATTGGGTAGATGAGCAGGCGACAGAAACAGGGCCTTCTCTGCGCAACCCCATCCCAAAGAATACATGTTTGGCACAACCTTTACTGGCTTTTAAACAGGCCTCAAGAGGGACCCCTAGATTTTCGCCTGCCCATTGTCATAACAGTTCTCAGGGCTGGCACCAGGATTAACTCAGCTCCTGGGCAAGGTACCCTCTGATGATGCACCTGCTGGGGTTTTTTTTTCTGAGGGTACTCAAGGGTACGCAGTACTGGCACTTCTCTCCTCCCCAAATGTTAAGTGTGGCATTTACTGTGATAACATCACAGTCAATACCAGCACCATTTTTCCTTTAAAAAAAGCTCAAAAAGCACTGTGCGCCTCTTGGGTGGGATTTCCAAATCTTACCTGGGGGGGGAGGGGATAGGCAGTGTCTGGATGCAGCTCACCTCCAATTGACTGTACAATGGTACCTTGGTTCTCAAACTTAATCCATTCTGGAAGTCCGTTCCAAAACCAAAGCGTTCCAAAACCAAGGTGCACTTTCCCATAGAAAGTGATGGAAAACGGATTACCGTAATCCGTTCCAGACTTTTAAAAACAACCCCTAAAACAGCAAGCTAACATGAATTTTACTATTTAACCAGACCACTGATCCATAAAACGAAAGCAATAAACCATGTACTGCAATCACACAATCAATCAATCAATCAGTAGCTGAACTGGGTTGCACACAGTCACAAAAACAAAACAAAAAAGCCGCGAAAACAAAACCACAAAATAAATAGCAAAAAGAGACAGACCTCAGTGTAACACTCAAAACAGAGCACGTTTCCAAACCGGAACACTTACTTCTGGGATTGCAGTGTTTGGGTTCCAAGGTGTTTGAGTACCAAGGTGTTTGAGAACCAAGGTACCACTGTACTCTCTTCGCCCAACACTGGTCAGGCTAATAATAATAATAATAAACATGCCAGCCATTTCACTACAGCCATTGGTGTCTCAACCTTCCTTACACCTAAACCAATGTGATACATTGGGGGTGCGACTCTGAGACACTGGAAATAAGAGAGTAGGGGCTGCCACTAGTTTTCTTTATGGCACTGGGCCAATACTCTCCAAGGGGGTGGGCAGAGGTGGCCATGGTGGGTGGAAGTCCTGGCATTGCCTCACCATGTCAGGTGCTGATGGTGGGAATCAAAGACAAGAGATTTCCATTCACCCACAGCTCAGCATGATGTAAAGGGCTGGGAGTGGGATGGTCCAGAACCAGATCATCCCTGACAAGCGCAGTTCCCTATTACCCTAGAAGAACAAGCTGGCAAAGAGAAAATTAATTTGCTCATTTTTTAAAAAAGCCTCAGCCTTTTTACAGTTCAGTTCCAGAGTCTCGCTCCCGGCTGTTATTTATATATTCTGCCCTAATAAATTGAAGAGGCCTTTAAAGGCCACTACCATATCCATCCTTTTGTCGCTAAATTCCCATAAGTCACTTCCTTGCCAGCACTTCCACTGGTCTAATTACGGTACTAAACACTGACCGTGTGAAGTCTGTGTCAATAGTCAATAGTCCAGCAGGTCATGTAGCTCTATAGCCAGGACTGTGTTTAAGCTGCGATTCTGTAGGAGTTCAGAAAAAGTGTAAAATGTTAGAGTTCAGGTTACTGAGAACATTAGCTTCTTTCTTTCTAAAAAATCAAGCTTCTAGCCCTCATGGATGGGAATATATGCTTTAAAGTGGATGGGCAAAGCCTACTGAAATTCTAGAAGTCTGAGTGGCTGAATTAATTTCCTGTGGATAAAATCAGGAAATTCTTTACCTTTCCCTTGACTAGCAATACCAGAGCATATTCTGCCAATTAGGAAAAAGAGGCAAATCATTGCATTGTTTCTAAAGAGAGGGGAACCCAACATTTCTTGACACATAACTGGGCTGCCCAGGTGCACAATTTGTATTTATGTCTTTGTTTTTAACAGCATACATTTGCCTGCATATGTTGGCCACATGGCTCACGACAATGATGCTGCAATGGAAACACGACAAGAACATCCAGGTTTCCCCCCCCTGCTGGATGTTAACATCCATCCTCACCTTGGAGGTTCCCGAGTAACTCACAATTGAAATTCTAGAGACGGTGGGCCATGCAGGGCAATTCCAGGCCCCTCTGTCGTACAAGCAGAATGAGTGAAAAATTAATGACTCCTGAGGCATAAAAATCAAACCATATCTAGTGGTGAGATGTGTTGGCTGTGGGCATGTGTGTGTTTTACTACTTCCTTTCGGGTCGCTGGTTTGAGAATGGTAGTAATTTAAACACTGTGATTTGGAGGCAAGTGGGCATTATTATAATTTAAAAACAAAAACGGCAGGCCATCATCACTTTTTATGGAAACGTTTCTTAAGGGTGTGAAGGCAAGACCCCGAAGGAGGCTCGTGTGATCCCAGCGACAAAATTGCTTTCATCCAGATCAGAGAGGAAGAAAGACTGATATGGAAACCTAAAGAAACTGAACTGAAAATAAATAATGCTGCTAGGACGAGAGTGGGAGGGCGCGGAAGGTCAAAGAGGAGCATGTAGTAGAGATCTAATAATCGGCTTATAAGAGAGAAAACAGAGCAGGGAAAATTCATCACCAGAGGTAAGTGAATCTAATGAACTGTGTAAATAGCTTGGTTATGAGATCCTGACACTACCCCAGCCAATACAATAGGGAAGACTAACAGGTGTAGCAAGACATACACTGATACGAACAGAGGAGTAGGGGGGGGGGAAACCTTAAAAAGAAGAATTGTTCATCCATTTCACCACGATCTGGTATAGTTAAAGAAAACTGTTGGGCCACTGCGTGACTGTGAATTAAAGAAGCCAATGCATCCATCATCTGACTCTTTGCTTAACTGCACAAAGGTTGCTTCATCTGATTAAAGGTAAAAGGTAAAGGACCCCTGGATGCTTAAGTCCAGTCAAAGGCGACTACAGGGTTGCAGCATTCATCTCGCTTTCAGGCCGAGGGAGCCGGTATTTGTCCACAGACTAAACTGTTTCTGGCGCAATGAAACACTGTGACGAAAACCAGAGAGCACGGAAACACCGTTAACCTTCCCACTGCAGTGGTACCTTTTTATCTACTTGCACTGGCGTGCTATGTTGGCAGGAGCTGGGACTGAGCAACGGGAGCTCACCCAGTCATGGGGATTCGAACCGCCGACTTTCTGATCAGCAAGCCCAAGAGGCTCAGTGGTTTAGACTACAGCGCCACCCACGTCCATCAGATTACCGGGGGGGGGGGCCATGATGCTGCTCCAACGTAGGCTTCTGAATGATCATTACATCTGCAAACGTTGCAGAAGTACAAAAATGAAAGTGGGGCGGGGGGCAGAATCCTTAGCAAGGGAAATTCTTCACACAGAAACAGTATGATGTGGTCTGAGCATGCTCAGTGGCCACAGAAAGCTGAGTAACTCTGGGTGGTGGGGTTATTCTCTGCTTTCTTCATGCCTCTCCTGCTTCTGGGTGACCAACAGGGAGGGGAGCATGTTGCAGCAGCAGGAGGAGACACCCATGCCTCTTCACCAGCTAGACTCATCTCTGTCTCTTGGCCTCCTTCCTCTCCTGTTTCAGCTTCTACCTACAACTCTGGACTGCTCTCTGCCACAGATACACACACTCACTAAGCCCTTTTACCTCTTCAGCTTCCGACACCTCCTCCCAATCTTCTCCCTCTGACCACTCACTGTCGTCAAATCACCACTCCCCTGGCTCTAAGTCGTCTTCTCTTGGTAGTTCCCCAGCTGGTTCTTCCTGCCATCCTTCTGCGTCCGACCAGTCCATGACACCTGAGAAAGGGCAAGAAAGGGCTGGCACCCTGAACAAGGGGAACATCCCACAACGCAAGATTTATTCTCAGTCTATTTTACATTAACAGAATCCTCCAAGGAAACATGGGAGTTCTACTTTTGCTAGCGTGTTGGGTATTCTCCCAACACTTCACAGAACTACGATGCCCTGGAACAATCTGGGAATATAAAGGTGCAACCCTCATCACACTTTCTTGGAAACCCCTGACACTGACATTAGGCAGGAAGCTTGCACCATGAGTTTAGCTTTTGGTAGCTATATCTGTCCAGCATAACATTTGTAAATAGTTAACAAATATTAAATAAGGAAATCCTACAGCTGTGGGGACACATTTTTGGCTTGGAATGTCTGTTGGAGTAGGAGTAAGTAGTATTACTACCACCCAAGGAAGTTTGTAGCTTACATTAAATGATCTAATTTTGAAATGCTGGTTTCAGCCCAAGGTGATGACCTCTGGCAGAAAGCTTGTATCATAGGATGGACTATATTTTTATGAGTGCAAAGCAGGCTTGCCAGAGCCATCCTTCCAGGCAATTTTATTCATCCCAAAAGCAAGAGCCTTGTAATAGGAACAGAAGATTTGTGTTTAGTAAGGGATTTCCCCCTATGAACACGCACACTCACTTCTTAAAATAATTTTACTACTGTGCATTACAGCACAAGTTGTTGCATGCAGCTTAAACATCAGAGGGAATTCCTCCTTTGCTATCCTCGACAGTTTGTAGTCATAAAAAGCAGCTTCTACACTTTGTATTTCACTGAATTTGTAGCCAGGAAGCTGTGATAATAGACACTGCCTATGATCAGGTCCTATGTGCCAAGGAGCTAAATGAGTGTTTATGAGAGTAGTATAATCTGGAACTGGCGGCAAGGAAAACTACCCTGTCAAGGTGATTAAAGCAACTCTCTCCGGGACCAGTGCAGCTAAAGGCCTTTGCTGTCACACCTGAAAACACCTTTCCTCCAGGATTGAAAACTCAGCTGTTTTCAATTTGCAGCAGGAAATGATTGTCCCCAACACATTACATGTGTTAAGAGGATGCCCTTTTCCCCCTTATTTTTGGCAACTGCATTTGATCTTGAGTCTGCAGCTGTTCCCAAGGACTGTGTTGTTGTTGTTGTTGTTGTTGTTGTTGTTGGGGGACAGGCAGTAAACATGATTTAAGCCAGCGTAACAAATAATTTCAAGGTAGAAAAGTGTCTGGGAGTTAATGAAAAGGGAACACGCAGGGACCATGATCTTCATGCCCACCATCATGGCAGATGTTGCTTGTTCTGGTGTTTAGCTGCTACTGATGTGTGCTGAGGCATTCATGAGCTGGTTGACGACACAGCGCAGGACTCTGCGGCCACTAAGGGTTGTACCCAACTAAGTTCTGCTCAGCACTGCAATGAATGAACCCGAGTTAGTCATGTCCATTAACCTCAATGGGTCTCCATCGCTTCAGAGGGCAGGACTAGAAACAATGACTAGAAATGGCAGGGAAACAGATTTCAGCTAAGCATTTGGAGAAGCTTCCTAAAGGTAAGAGCTGGTTAACAGAGGAGCAGTTTGCCATGGGATAAGGTGGGTTCTGCTTGACTGGAGGCTGGACAGCTCTCTTATCAGTCATCAATAGTTGCATCATGCGTTCTTCAAAGTCCCTTCCAACTAGAGCATTCTTAATGCAATGTAAAAACAAAAACATTCTTAAAGACTAATGCATTTATTATGGCATAAGCTTTTATGGACCAGGTTCAATGCACTGTAGGAACCATCCCAAAGCTTTCATGAATACACTGACTGGTCTAAAATGGAAAAAGTTGACTAACTGCTCCAAAGTATTGTTGATGTAGCTGCAGTACAAGGCTACATAATCTTCACCAGCCACATTTTCCCTGTACAATATGCAGGAGAAGAAACATCTGTGGTCACTGACCACTGTATAAAACAGTGACACAAATGTATCTATAGTGCCCTAGAAGTGAGAAACATGGAGGGGTTTTTGCAGAAGGCTAGAACCACATAGCATACCTTAGATTTTCTACTGCTTTTCTGCAGACTTAATTTTGCATGGCAGCGGGCATTTGCTTAAGGGCAGAAAGGCTAACAGTATCTGATTTAAAAAATTCCTTCCAGTAGCACCTTAAAGACCAACTAAGTTAGTTCTTGGTATGAGCTTTCGTGTGCATGCACACTTCTTCAGATACACTGAAATAGAAGTTGCCAGATCCTTCTATATAGTGAGAAGGTGGGGAGGGGTGTTACTCAGAAGTACTCCTTCTGAGTAACACCCCTCCCCACCTTCTCACTATATAGAAGGATCTGGCAACTTCTATTTCAGTGTATCTGAAGAAGTGTGCATGCACACGAAAGCTCATACCAAGAACTAACTTAGTTGGTCTTTAAGGTGCTACTGGAAGGAATTTTTTATTTTGACTATGGCAGACCAACACGGCTACCTATCTACTACTAGTATCTGATTTGAGGACCTTTGAGAAATTCCTCACTACTGGGAGGGGGAAAGATTGGATCTTCAAAAGAATGTTGGAAGAAAGTGTGAAATTGCCACCAGATTAGAATGTATTGGGCTGAAATAGCAGTGTTCACAGCTGAGCCAAAAGACCCGTTGTATGCATGATGAAGACAAAGTACCTGGAGCACTGCGTCCTCAGCTAGAAAGGAATGCCATGGTTGCTGCATTTTAAGATAAACAGGCTCCAAACTGTTCACAGGGCAAAACAACAACAGCAATAGAATAGTGGCTGGAATGCACAGTGCAGGAAGAAAAAAATGAAGGCATTTTTAGCAGTGATAAAAGGGGCATAACAATAATTTCCAAACATGCAGAAGGCTTCCACAGAGTGGGCCAAGATTACCAAAGGTCAGAGGGAAAAAACCTCCAGTTGTAGTGGTGACAAGGAACATCTTCTAGCACTGTCATCCAATAAGAAGACTACAATCACTGTTAGATTTCAATGGTAGTGATGGTCACCTGTGATTTTACATTGACTGTGACAAAGGCTGGATGGAAGAAAGAAGAAGAGTTTGAACTTGATATCCCACCTTTCACTCCCCTTCAGGAGTCTCAAAGTAGCTAGCTATCTCCTTTCCCCTCCTCCCCCACAACAAACACTCTGTGAGGTGAGTGAGGCTGAGAGACTTCAGAGAAGTGTGACTAGCCCAAGGTCACCCAGCAGCTGCATGTGGAGGAGCGGGACGTGAACCCGGTCCCCCAGATTACGAGTCCACCGCTCTTAACCACTACACTACGCTGGCTCTCTGAAATATTATATGGGCATTTCATTCCACCACTTGATCTGAATCACTTGATGGAGCCCAGGGGTGCATTGGCTAATCCTTCCCCCCTCTCCCCATTGCATAACCTTGCCTGGCCCTGCCACGCTCCATACATGGGAGGGAGAACATTTGCACTGGGAAGCCTATCGTGCTCATGGAGTCTCCTCCCATTGTGATTTAGAAACCTGCCTGCACAAAGAGGACACCATGGAGTGGGCAGCAGTGGGGTAGGGGCAGTGCTAACTCAGCCTCCGGTCACTGGTGTCAGTGCTGCAGTGAGGTCCATGCAATGCAAATGCACTGGTGGAGCCAATCCGGTGCTCCTGCTGGTGTGTTTGCACCATGACAACCTCGCTGCCTCCCTCCTCTTCCAGCCCAGTACGCATCAGCAACAGAGGGGACTGTAGGTCAGTGGAGTGCTGCCACTCCAATCCACTGCCTTCTGCTATTCTAAACTTGTAGGATATTTAGATCCATATATAAGAGCTTTAACATACAGGGGTAATTCCAGCAACTGCTTGCCGCAGGGAACTTTCTGTTTCCCTCGACTGCATCTGGTACTTTCACTGCTGGATTATGTTCCAACGGAGTGGCTGTCCCTGCATTTTTCACTACTCTTGTGCACACCTTTTTGTCCATAACAAAAGGTTTCATCGAATACGAGAGGCATAAAGAGATTTGCAAGAGGCAGAGTCCTAAGACGCAGAAGCGTTGCCTGCACTTTGAAGACTCCCGGGCTGTAAGTACTAAAGTAATGTACATGTTGGCATACATTTTAATGGACCCCTGTGGCTTGATTAAGCTAAGAAACAGGATTCTGCTGCTGGTAGACAATTGCTTCTTAGGAAGCAATCCCAGTAGCTCAGCCTCCTGAGTGCAGCCACGGAGGTATTCACATTGAAATTCTCTTCCTTTTAGCTCATAATTCAAACTTAGGCCCTGTCACGTGCTGAAAGTACCTTCTCTGTGACTCACTATTCAGGAGATGACTCTGTATGCTGAATAGTGTTAGAGATACAAACCTGCCTCAGCAGCCTTTTTTTTAAAAAAAATAGTGGGTTGTACTCAGCAAAGTTGTCCCATTAGTGCAAAGGTGTCCACCTGCACAACAGGACTCCCTTCTCTCACTCTGCGCACCTCACACACCTCACACTCCCACCAAATCTTCTCCAGACGATTGGAGGGATACCCAGAACAGATTTCAGGGGGATCAGCAGACAAGGAGAGGGAGAGCAAGTCCCATTGCACAGGCAGAAGTCCTTGCGCTAAGAGGATGACTTTGTGGGGAACAACCCAATTTTTCTAAAAAATAAACCCAATTCTTCATTTGCTGCTGTAGACCGGCAGGCTTCCATAGTATTGTGAGCTGGTGCTGGGTTAGTTTGTGTGGTGCCCAAGTCCCTTCTAATCCCTTGGAGGATTCCATTGTTGAATTAGCCATGGAAGGGGCCTAAGTACCACCAAACCATGGTCCTTAGTCTGACAAAAGAAGTGGCTTTGTGTCAGAGGGCAAATGGGTGGGTCTCTTCCCTCAACTGGCTGGTAGTGAGAAAGACAATAGGCAGAGTGGAGTGTGTTAGAGCCAGGCTACAAGCGAGCGGGCAGCAGAAGCCTGAGGAGAGCTATGAGACTATCATAGAAGCAAGACCTTCTGGGGTGTTACTGCTGTGAGCCCCTCCATCTTTGGTTCAGGTTGTATATATGTGCAAATAAACCATAAACCCTAAAGACACAACAGTCTTTGCTGCCCCACATTCTGAAGAAACCAAACTTTGGGTAACTCCTGGAATCTCACACCACTTGGAGACTGGAGTGACACGCAACAATATAAGAAACGGCATTCTGTTGTCAATCTAAGCTTCCACCATTTCTTCCTACGCCTATTTTAAGAGAATGAAATAAATAAATAAATCTGTGTACTGGGAACAAGCTCAATGCAGCAGCATTGAGAATAATGGCTACTAGTCATGATGGATACACTGCCATTAAGGTCTCCCGCCTCCCCCCCGCAAGCTTAGACAGCATTTCTAACCACCGCGGCAAACCATGGCAGTGGCACAGGCAGTTTCCCAGAATGCCTCACTCTGAGGAAGGGCTCCCTGGGCTGTTCGTAGAACAAGGCAGAGGAAATGACTGCCAGTGCTGCTGCATTTCGAAAAATAAATTGGGGGGAGGGGAGAGGAGGGTTGTTGGGATTTCATTCTCCCAGTGTGCAGATATATGGGATTGTTCCATCACATGTCTGTGTGTTTACATTCCAACATAGTCATAGGAGCGGAAGCTGTTTTACACTGTTCCGTTCTGTTGTGCTTTTGAATTCCCTTCTTTCTGAAGAAGAAGAGAGAGAGGAGACATGTTTTCTTTGTTATGTATATACAATGGTACCTCAGGTTAAGAACTTAATTCATTCCGGAGGTCTGTTCTTAACCTGAAACTGTTCTTATCCTGAGGTACCACTTTAGCTAATGGGGCCTCCCGCTGCTGCCGCACGATTTCTGTTCTCATCCTGATGCAAAGTTCTTAACCCGAGGTACTATTTCTGGGTTAGTGGAGTCTGTAACCTGAGGCGTCTGTAACCCGAGGTACCACTGTAAGAAATAGCTTAGTACTCACACCTTGAGCCTAGCTTCCCCTGTTATTTTGACTCTGCTAAGTCAATGCGTGCTCATGTCTTCAGACATGAGTCGCAGGAGCACATCAGGGCAGAAGATTGATGGATCTCCGGAGTGCCGCTCAAAAGGGAGTAATGGGCTCTGGCCCGTATGCCTCGTGTGTAGCCCCACTCCCAACAAGGGTGACAACAGCAACAGGGAAGGGAGGAAGTGGATCAGTGCGGGGAGGAGCAGCTCTGGCACCAATGTCTTACATCAACGCTGAAGCAAAATGAAGGGGATTCTCTTCCCCACCAGGAATGTGGAACCAGTAGAATAGAATGTAAGCAGAGCACGTCAGTATCCTGCATAAAGAGGTAACAAAATGTCCTCCAGATCTTTCCTTTAATACTTGACTTCACAGTGTTTTACCATTCAATAACGCCCCCCAAAAAAGCATAGAGGGTTCATTCTGGAAACTTTGTGGCTGCAGTTCAGCATCAACATGCACAAGAGAGCCACACACAGAACTCAAGACATTGCACATAAATTGCCAGGATTTTATTGCACTATGTGAAAAGTGCTACAAAACTGCAGGTGCATGAGGTGCAGAGATGATATAAATCACATTACTACTGAGAAAATAAGTCATAACACCAGTCTTGAAAGTCCTACATTGACTCCCAGTACGTTTCCAAGCACAAATCAAAGTGTTGGTGCTGACCTTTAAAGCCCTAAACGGCTTCAGCCCAGTATACCTGAAGGAGTGTCTCCACCCCCATCGTTCAGCCCAGACGCTGAGATCCAGCGCCGAGGGCCTTCTGGCGGTTCCCTCACTGTGAGAAATGAAGGTACAGGGAACCATGCAGAGGGCCTTCTCAGTAGTGGCACCTGCCCTGTGGAACGCCCTCCCATCAGATGTCAAAGAAATAAACAACTATTTGACGTTTAGAAGACCTCTGAAGGCAGCCATGTTTAGGGAAGTTTTTTTTAATGACTGATGTTTTAATGTATTTTAAATCTTTCGTTGGAAGCTGCCCAGAGTGCCTGGGGAAACCTAGCCAGATGGGTGGGATATAGATAATAAATTGTTGTTGTTGTTAGATGCTAATGAAACAGATCAAGGTTTTCAGGTGATGTTTGCCATGCAGGGGGGAAAAGCCGGCATGTCCCCTTTGCATTATTTGGGGCAGAGGTGGGGCAGCAGTAAAGGTTCCTCTGCTATTGAGGGGAATACAACTTATGCTGTTGGACAGATTTCTTTGCCCACATATTGGCAGTTGAATATATATTTTCAGTGCTCCCTTATGACATTTCTATGGTTGTTTTGAAAGAGATGGTCCTCATCAGAGGAACCATCATTCACCCACCTTTTCTAGTTACAGATAGGTAGCCGTGCTGGTCTGCCATAGTCAAAATAAAAAAGTTCCTTCCAGTAGCACCTTAAAGACCAACTAAGTTAGTTCTTGGTATGAGCTTTCGTGTGCATGCACACTTCTTCAGATACACCAAGAACTAACTTAGTTAGTCTTTAAGGTGCTACTGGAAGGAACTTTTTTATTTCCACCTTTTCTAATGAAATATAAATCTGGAGATACAGGATAGAGGTGGTTCTTACATCCAACAGTAAAATGAGTGCCCAGGAGATGAAGATTAAATCCCCTCCCCTCCAGTACCTTATCTCCTTAAAGCTGTTTGCACCACCGTTTATTTGTCCTTAGAGAAGCAGAAGGGAATGAAGGAGTTGGATCAATGGGCTGTAGGGAGGAACCTAGAGATCTGCCTTAGACCAAGTCAGAACCTTGATCCACCTAGTTCAGAATTGTCTGCACTGACTGGCAGTGGCTCCTCGGGGTTTCAGCCCTGCCTGGAGATTCCTGAGAGCTGAACCTGGGACCTCCTGAATGCTAAGCAGATTCTCTGCCGCTAAACTGTAGTAAAGGGAATAAGGAAGGGCTCAGCACCATTTCCTCCAGATGTCCATTTTACTACCAAAGCAATACTCTATATATTGCTACTAAAGTAAGACTCTCTCTGTATAAAGACTGTCTATATAAACAGGGTAGACACGTGAAAAGAAGCATGTTTGCCACATTTGCTTTGATTTTGGCTCTAATTCATTATACAGGGATAGAAGCATGTCATAATGAACCCTACCTAAGCTATAGGGTTTTATTAGGAGCGGTGCTATGGAGATGTCCTGGCGGTACAGGGATTTCTCCTTGCATGGAGGAACGACGTTCTCTCCACCCCCTGAGCCCTCCCTAAATCTCTTCTGGGTTTCCCCTTAACCCTCCGGAACAGATTTGGGAATGGTGAGGGGGCACAAGCAAGGGAGAGAAGATGGGCAGGGGAGGAAATCCCACTGTACTAGCACTAATCCCTGTGCCAGCACAACTATTTAGTTGAAGAGCACCCACAGGATTTGGTCTTCCCCAATAAAATAAAACCACACAGGAGCATAGTTCCATTGCAAGGTGATAAAGGCACTTTAAAGTCTCCGAAAAAAACCAAGCTAAAAACAGGAGCACTATTAATCATAAGATGAAAGACAAGGAGAATGAGAGCCCATATATTAGACAGATGGGGAGACCCTAGAATGCACCCTCACCTCTCCCCAATGTTTATAAGTTTTTAAATTATAAACTTTTTTTTAAAAAAAAAAAAGCTGAAATGGGTGAGGAAGGAGTGGGCAGCATCTCTAGCAACTGCTGACATACACCTTAAGGAAGCTGGCCTCATGCTTTGAGAACTATAGACATTCTGATTGGAAAAGAAATGGGGTGAGTCATGCTGTGGCAGAGAGGAAAGATGTTGCAATGCAGGGATCCATGCAGTTGGTGTAGAACATTTCCTCTCTACTCCCCACCCCCCTTTTTATTTTGACACACCAAATATTGGCTATAGCTAGAGGCAGGATGTCAGCTAGAGAAACAATGGCCAGTGCCTTTAGAGCAAATCCTGTGTTCTCAGGGCCCTCAGTTGCACAGAAAGTCAACAAAAAGCTAAGAATAACTAAGGGACCAACAGGAAGGTGAGAACAGCACATTCATCTTTCCTCCCAGGCCCAGAATACCTGTCATCCTTTCCTTTTCCCTTCTTGGGACCACAGAGCACCATTTACCATTATAGACATAAACTGTGTCAAAAAAACGTCAAGATTGTGGCTCTTATGTATATACGCTGTTTTCTATGTTCCCATAAGGTGATATGACGTTCAATACTGAATTCTACCATTCATTCTTTCCTGCATTAGAAAAATGGGGATATGGTTTGCAAAGCCAGTCAGTGTTCACAGCCCAATATTTCTCCCACAATTTTATGTGCAGATCACAGCATCTCGCTGCTGCTCACTTGCAATGTGACAATAACAGTAACTCGCCTCACAGTGTGAGGATGACGGAACTCAAGCTCTGCAAACCTCCTTTCACGCGATGGAGGCAAGGCTATACATGCTTGTTTTGAGAGGGAGCACCACAGACTACAGTGATACCTGCACTTGACTGTTGGGGAATGGGCTGTAATTCAGTGGCTGAGCATCTGCTTTGCATGCAGAAGGTTCCAGGTTCAATCCCAGGTGTCTCTAGGTAGGACTAGAAGAGACCCTCTCTTGGAATCCAGAAGAACCACTGCCAGTCGATACTACACAAGATGGACCAATGATCTGACTCAGCAGAAGACAGCTTCCTGTGCTCCGATGACTAAACATGCATATGATCAACTTGCCTCAGTAGCAACCTCATTCACATTTCCTAGGAAACCATGGGAGTTCATAGAATCATAGAATCATAGAGTTGGAAGAGACCACAAGGGCCATCGAGTCCAACCCCCTGCCAAGCAGGAAACTTCTGAATAAGCATTCTTAGGGTCAAGTTGCATAAAACAGGGAAGTGCAGATCAGGTACTCTTAGCTGGAAGCCAAAGCAAATTTACTTGGAAGAAGCAAATGGCCCTTGTCGTCCCTTCCAACTCTACACTTCTGTCTTGCTTTTTTAAAATGGGGAAAGCTATAGCTTCCCACGACCTGAGGATGAGCAGCAACGACTTCCTCCTCTTTTGCAGTGTGGGCCCTGACAACTTTTACTTTTTCAACTAATCACAGGCCCCTGTAATATCCAAGCTCAGTTCAAATATTTTATTTGAAAAGCAACCCAGATCTGAAATAGTATGGCCAGATGCAAAGAAAACAAGCCTTCTGCACCTTTAATAGTGGTGCAGAATATCTGAAATCCTTTCTTCTACCTAATTATTACAGGAACAGGAGCCCTGGTCATCCTTGTGGCTTATTTTCGTAGCAGGAAGAAATGAGTTGCTCCCATTAAACTTAACGGGGTTTACTTTTTGAGAATAGATAGGTGGGCAGACAGATAGATAGAATCAGGCTGCAAATCACCAAATCTCTCTAGTCACTGGGTTTGGAAAAGCTTTTCAGCAGCAAATCTAAATCCAGGCTCTACCCTTTTCTGCTGCATAGAATCAAGTCACAGTGCGGGGAAATGGGGTATTTTTATCCTTGTGTTGAATGAGAAGCACTAGGAGCCTTGATCATTGGAAGCTGTCTGACCCCTCCTTAAACAGACTCCTGCTGGTTCTCTGGGTCAACCCGGCTCTGTCTGGTTAAGGAAGCTCCAGCGCTATTTCCAGCACTAGCGAAACAAAACAAAACGGACAACAGGAAATTATGCATTGCAGATACCCTGCAAATCAGCTGCTGCAACTGCCAAGCATTTTTGTTCATAGAAGATGCATGTGATGACCCCATGCACACTTAACACAGGAGTAAGTCCCATTTAACTCAGTAGGCCTGACTTCTGAGTTAACGGCAGGAGGAATGTGTTCAGTGAGACACGTGTTGAGGGAAAGGTACAGTCTTAGGTCCAGTCCCTGCTTGTCTCCTCTTCTGCAACAGCTCATAGATCCAGCCGCCCCATTTCCTGAGAGGCACAGCCTCCATGCAGGAAACAGTCATAATAGACAAAAGAAAGCATCGTTTATTCAGGCGGTGGTGACCACTGGCTGAGATTGCTTGGAAAGGAGATAAGACCAATTAATCGAGGTTTAGAAAATCATTAGCTATTAGCCATTTCAGGAAACTCCATGATCATAGCAGTACATCACCTGGCTCCCATTTCCTAGGAAACAATAGGTGAGGGCTGCTGGCTTCATGCCTTACTCCAGGGGTCAGCAAACTTTTTCAGCAGGGGGCCGATCCACTGTCCCACTGGGGGGCCAGACTATATTTGGGGGGGGGAATGAATGAGTTCCTATGCCCCACAAATAACCCAGGGATGCATTTTAAATAAAAGCACACATTCTACTCATGTAAAAACATGCTGATTCTTGGACCATCCACGGGCCGTATTTAGAAGGCGATTGGGCCGGATCAGGCCCCCAGGCCTTAGTTTGCATACCCATGCCTTACTCATTGGCTTTCCAAAGGCATCTGTTTGTACACTGTGAGAAGCAAGAATGCTGCATTTGATTTGGTTTGATCCAGAAGAGCTCTTCTGTAACCAAGCACAGCCCCAACTCTCTGTTTCGGGGCTCTATGAGAAAAGTAAAATGGCGGATAGAGCCAGAAGCGGGTCACCAGGTGAAGTGGAACCACTACGCTTGGTTCCCAGCAGGTAGGCTGCTGTTGCTTACCAGGAAATGGGGAGAGGAGAGTTGGTGGGAAAGTTGCCATGGTTCAACCAGTGTTCGAAATCCCGTGGAAATCTCTGGGTGCCAGGTTGGCGACTGACATCTCCATCTGGCAGGCCCCTCCAGCTTTCTTAAGCAGGTAATCAGAAGAGCTTATTTATTGCATTTATATCCCACCTTTTCCTCCAAGGAGTGCATGGGTCTTCTCCCACCCCAGTTAATCCCTACAGCAACCCTGTGAGGTAGGTTAAGAGGCTGTGACTGGCCCAAGGTCACCAAGTGAGCTTCACATCTGAGTGGGAATTTGAACCTTGATCTCCCAGGTCTACCTAGTCGGACACTCTAACCACGTCACACTGGCTTCTTAAGAGTACTTCTGCTGTGGGGCAGCTACAGAAATTAAGTAGGTAAATAAATATGGAGAAAGCAAAATGTCACTTAGAGAAAGAACTGAAATATTTTCCTTGAAGCTTGCATTTGTTTTACTCTGGATTGTTTTATTTGATGTTTTAACGTGCTCTAAACCGCTTCAAGATTTCCCCCCCTTTAAGATAGAAAGCAGTATAGAAATGAAATGAATAATAATAATTTTTCAAAATTCCACTGAGGGGAATGGTGCCCAGAAATTCCGTTGTGGCCACCGTAACCTAGGTTTAAGGTGTCATTTGGCGATTTGCATTTAAATCTGAGTTTCTAACACTGTTCCCAGCACCTGCTTGGTTGCTGTTGCTTACCAGGAGATGCAGAGAGGAAAGGTGGTGGGGAAGCCAGCATGGTGCAAACACACTGGGTGGGATTCAACTAATAAGTCCCATCAACGGAAGCCATGAGGAAGAGCTTCTGCTTGCCCCATGGGGCTTTCCTTCTCCCCTCCCCACCCTCGGGAAGAACCGCTGGAACAATGGGGATGGAGAGGAAAGGGGGAATCGTTCCATCTGGGAAGCTGAAATTCTGAAGAATTCCTCCCATGGCAAGAGCATCACATTTGCACCGCGCTGACCTCCCTGCCTCGTCCCTCCACCTCTCCCTCCCAATAAGCAACAACAACTGAAATGCCAAGAATTTGGCATAGTGGCTCTGCCTCTCCCAGTGAGCTGCTTCTGTGCTAGACCCAGCCGCCTGGTACTTCTCAGAGCTGTGGTCCTTTGCTGCTACCAGCGATGGAAGAGGTACCCCACCAGAGGACACTTTGCCTGGAAGGGCTCCTTCAAACTCAAAGCCCATCCTCATAGTTAACAGCCCTAACAATGAAAATGCAAAAGTCGTCTTCTCCATTTGCTCCCAGACGGTACGCTCCTTCTGTTTTATTTCTAGCCTGACCTTGCCAAAGTATTCCTTACACAATCCGTTTGCAACTTTTCCATCCAGCAGTTCAGCCGTGCTTCTTCTTGAGAACTTGGCATGGTCGGAAAATGGCACCACATGGAAGAAAACCAAACACTGGCCTACGAGATGTTGACAAGCATAAAGGAAATGACACAAGCAACTAGACAAAACAATTTGGGTTCGGAAAGGAAGCAGGATCTAAGCCATGGCTTTATTGTCTTGCGACATTACAATACATTATTCTGAGGACTTGTAGTAACATCTGAACTTTAATATTCAGATACAAGAAAAATGTGTTCATATGTGTGTGTGTGTGTGTGTAAGTGTGTGTATTAGCAGCATATTTCCGTGCAATTCAGGCTAGACTACGAAAGTGCATCTGGCGCGAAGGGAGAAAAGGTTTCTTTACTGAGATGGGAGCAAAGAATTTAAATTTTCCAAAATACAGCTAAGACAATGAGGAAACATAAAAGATCTTAGTAGCACTTGCTTACTTTGTCCAGCATCAAAGCTGGAAAAATGTTAAATTAAGAATAGTTTTGTCAATTCAAGCTGAACACACAATTTAAAAAAACCACAGAACATAAACAAAGCTGTTCTCCTGTTGTTCAAAGGGAAAGACTTGGGATTAGCAGCAATCTGCTAATTAAAAGTCGTCAGATGAAGCTGCATGCCACAGCAGAGTAAACAATGTCTGGTGGAATAAACTTCTGTCTTGCACATTTTATAACCACACCACTCCTCCATGCTGAATGGGCAAATATCTAAAATCCAGTTTCATTTGTTACAAATACTACACTTGAATTCCGTAACTCACTGTCATTGGTTAAAAGCAGCCATGGGGAGCAATTTGTGATCAGGGCCGCTGCACATGGGAAAGGTTTGTTTTAACCCTTTCACTCACTCCCCTCCCCCACTCCTGAAGCTGCTATTAACTATGAAACTCACTGTATCATCTCTCAGGCATCGGGTTAAGATATTTTCATTCTCTTAGGCACTTGAATGGTTTGTATATTGAGTGCCAAATGGATGCTGTATTTCAGACTCAGCATGAAGTTTTCAATTCTACTCTATGTTGTTTGATATTTAATTGTTTTGAGGTTTTTTAAACTGAAGGTAAGATGACCTAGCAGTTCGAAAGCACGTCAGGTGCAAGTAGATAAATAGGTACCGCTCTGGCGGGAAGGTAAATGGCATTTCCGTGCATTGCTCTGGTTCGCCAGAAGCGGCTTAGTCATGCTGGCCACATGACCCAGAAAAACTGTCTGCGGACAAACGCCGGCTCCCTCAGCCTATAGAGCGAGATGAGCACCGCAACCCCAGAGTCGTCTGTGACTGGACCTAATGGTCAGGGGTACCTTTACCTTTACGATGACCCCGAAGCATGAGGCTAAAGGCCCATCTAGTTTGGCCTGTTCTCTCAATGGCCAACTAGATACCTCTGGAAAGCTCATGCGCTCAACATTAGCACAACCACCCTCTTCTACCATCCCTAGCAAATGGTACACAGAAGCATGATACTGGAGGCAATGTAGCAATCACGAATAGGAACCATTGCTTATAAAATAATGTTTTTTAATTGTTTAATTAAATTGCATATGATTATTTTGGTTATATAGACAGAGAGATAGATGGTGTATGTGTTGCAAACAAATAAATAAGGAGAATACCATCTTTTTAACTGTAGCTAATGGGTAGAGACAACTGAAGTCAGGGAGAGATTGTACCCATCTCTCTTAGCACCACAGCCCCAAATCCAAACGCTTTTGCCCGCAGGATGGTTTCCAACCAAAGGGGGGTGGGGAGGAAAAAGTTCTCCCACATCACACCTAGTTTGACTCCCAGCAGCAAGATAACAAGATCCTCTTTTGATTTCGCACTTCTCCTTAATTAACATCGTCCCTGCCCTGCTATACTATGCAATTGACTGCTGAAGCTTTTGATTATGAGTGTTCAACATGCAGTTATAAAGAGAGAGATTACCGGCACAGGGGGGAACAGTTGTCATTAACTGGTTTTATTTCTCATATGGCACAGAGCCCAGCACCCTGATGGGGATGCAAATTGGATGAGTGGGAAAGGGGGTGGTAACCTCACCTCCACAAGTGATCTGCATGGATCAGCTGAGAAGGGGGGGGCTGTGTGCCTGTTTGTGTGCCTGTCTTTTGTGTGCTGTTGGGGGAAATGGGTGGCCACACTCGTCAGTGGCTTGCGACCCACAGAGGATTGGCCAAGGGTGAAAAGGGGTGAGGAACCCTTACTGCAGATGAAAATTGGCACATCCATTACAGAACCACCTTAGACTTATTCACATGACCATTTAAAAAATAGCATCTTAAAGTGATTCACCTCCATGAGGTATCTGGATATACGGCTACACATGTGAAAATCATAACTCATCAGTGCCACTACTTTCTGGGAAAGGAAATGAATTGCATTCATCTGAGATGCCGCCATGTGCACAAACTTTTCCCACAGTACAGGGCTAAATGTGGTTTCTTTTTTACCTGTCTCAGGTGCTGAGTGATATTGCTGCTTCAGTGGACGACAAAGCCTCTCCTTTCTAGGTTTGGCATGGCAAATGTGATCGTTTGTTGCTGTCCCACAATCTGATGTTTTAAAAGGGGGGCTCATCTCCTCAAGGCTTGTAAAACATGCATTCCACCTCTCCACCAAATGACATTGAGGCAGCTCATAACATAAAGTAGAAACTGAAAACATAAAAACCAGCCGCATGAAACATCATGATAAAAGGCTGACCAGTAAGCTTATGACTGGATGAGACTTGAATTTAAAGACTTTCTGTCTCGTAGCTCATATCTTTAAAAGTATTATACTACTACATGGCATCTAATATTAACCCCTTCTCTTCTGCAACATTGATCCAGGGTAATGTGATAAGATGGGGCCAAATGAGAGGAATCCATGCTAGCGTTCTTCCCCATAAGAGCTGCGGAGAAGACCCAACATAGGACTAAAACCTCTGTGACTGCCTAATAAAAACGATTGAGCCAAAGTATGGACTCTGTTTGTCAACTCCAGACCGCCTCACTGTAAGCAGCAACCTAGATTTTTTACTACAACCCAGATTAGGAGGAGTCACATCAATGGCATGGGAAATGTGAGTGTTGGGAACAAGATTAACATCATAACCAGACCCAAGCTGACAGCCCTTGAACCAAGGACGTCCGAATCGTGTCTCCAGAGTCAACAATCCCTAAGCCTGCTCTTCTAGAGCAGCTGTCTTCGGCATCAGGAATCCTACACATTCCCTTGCCACTTTCAGTGCAGTCAATGAGCCTTGGGGAAATTAATCAAGACTGGGAGTGGTAGGCTCCAAGCCAGAGGGCTGCCCTTTTAAGACCTTCCACTCTTCAGGTAAGAGGCAGAGCCCTGGAGGAATAAAATGGTTCAGTCTCAGAAATTGTCAGAACACTGTTGATTGCCTGGAGCTCTCCAAGGTTCTGTAATGGTACCCTATGTTGGTGCCCCATGGTGCTAAGGCCCTACAAATTGCCAGGGTGGTGATGATATTGAATGTGGGTTTCTAACCACCAATATCTATATATATATTTACTCTTTGTAATAGAGTGCCACTGAACTGCAAAACAACAACAACAACAACACCCTACTCAGTGTATTTTTTAAAACAGAGCAATAGTTAGGAAGAAATCCAAAAGTTCCCACTGTATACTACACAATAGATTCATACTTGATTATCCTCAATACGAGAAACCACTTCCCCTTCAAGAAGAAGGCAACAGGCACATTACGCAAATCAAAGCTGGAAAACATTCATTCCCCATTTCCAGGGTTTGCTGAACAGCACTCACGACCACCTCCCACCTCTTCTCCCAAATGCAAGATTTTGCAGAAAAGGAAGCAAATAAAGTTACGAGCATGTTGTGAAAGTGTGTTGCTTGCATCACTTATTTTAAAAGGGCCTGTTGAGAATCTGGCGCATTCATCAACAGCTGGTATTAAGCCAAGAAAGAAAGTGGGTGATGTGCAGAAAGCAAGGTCATATATAGCCAGAAGTGATTTTATAGACAATGGTGCAACATTTAACCACTGCTTTGTAAGAGTGCAAGGATGGGCTAAGGGACAAATTTAAGCATCATTCTAGAAGTACACACCACTGAGCTTTCATTAGACAGTAGTTTATGATTCTGCTTATTCTCTGCTCCTATGCTTTTTCAAGTTCTCATTGTACTATATCAGGGATGGGGAATATGTGGCCTTCCAGATGTTGCTGGACAACAACTCCCATTATTCTTGACCAAGCTGGCTGGAGCTAATGGGAACTGGACTCCAACAACTTCTGGAGGGCAACAGGTTCTCCACCTCTGGCTATACATGCATCTGCTTTTAATGAAATGTTTTATATTGTTGCTAAGGCCCCTTATGCATCCTAATGGATCAGTATTTCCCAAACTTGGGCCTCCAGTTGTTGTTGGACTACGTTCCAAAATGTTGCATCCCAAAACCAGTGGTCAGGCATGATGGGAACAGTAGTCCAAAAACAACTGGAGGCCCAAGTTTGGGAAACCTTGTGATGGATGGAAAAACTGTGTATATTGAATTACATTATAAATAAAACAGTTAATAGGTACTATAGATCCTAACATGGAAAAAGGCTTTGCCTCCCTGGTCCCTAATTTGTAAAATGGGATTATCTGGCACAAGTTAGGCTGAAAGGCACCACCTTTGATTCCTCTGGTTTGTAGAAGTTGACAACAGCTACTCTCACCCACAACCATTCCTTTAATTCTACTGTGCAAATCCTTACAATGGAGTCAGTACCTGGAACTACAGATGGGGCGATGAACCCTAGGGCCACATTCTTTCTTGGGGAATTTTCTGAGGGCCATATCTCAGTGGGCGACAGGGCCAGGGGCAAAAGTGAGTGGAGAAATGAATGCAGCACCTACGTTCGTACAGCAATATGAGTTCTGTACATGCCTCTTTCTACTCTCCATCCAGGCCAGCAAGAAACATTGCCAGCCAGGACACATTCCAGCCGGGCAAAAACATTTGAGGAGGATACGGAGAAAGTCATGGGCATGGCTGGGAAGAGAGGGTGTGTCCTGAGGACATTCTTGAGGGCCAGGGAAAGAATATTGAGGGCCATGTTAAAACCGCACAGGTTCTGCATCCTGGACTCAAATAAAAAATTGCTCCCTCCCTCCCCACAGCCTCCTGTCAAGAGCATATTTCAGTTTCCAAGCTAGTTCCGAAAACTAGTTATTTCTTCTACCCCATAATCACTAGACCAAAGACTGGAAGCCTATACCAACACACCTTTCTGAAGCTTTAACTTCAATACTAACCTTGTCTACTGCGAAGTAAATCCTACTGAATTCAATGGGGCTTCCTCCCATGCAAGTGTGGTTAGGATTGAGGCCCCTGGAAACTGAACCATGTCCCTGTTTCCAGATTCTAAAAACCTTGCTTTTCACTAAGCTCTCTCTGATAGTGGGCATATTTGTTCTCAAAGTTCCAATTAGGTTTCCTGAACAAACTGTATATAAAATTAATTTGGACATGACATTCCCTCCTATGAAGCAGCTTCTTCTTTTTTAAAGTGTTTTACCGTACAGTAGTAAAATTATGCAAATGATCTCAAAAAATATAAATTAAACAAACTTATCAGTCACCCACTTGGAGATGACTTTTTTGTAATCTTAGTCAATCTGTAACTTCCCTGCCTGCAGTTATAGGGCATCGAGGAAGCAATATTAAAAAATCTCAATTAGGTTGTATTTGGGCGGAGGCCAAGTCTCGCTTTGTCAGAGTACTTGAAGATACATCATTCCAATTTCCATTTTCATCTCTAGGAAATTAATTTTGTCGCTCCCTTGCACTTGTTTATTTTTTTTTTAAATACACAAACAGAATCCCAGGGAAGTAGAGATGCGCAATCTTCTCCACACCCTTCTCCTTTTAAATTAATACTTTATCAGGCATGCCATTTTTATTTTAACCAAACAGATGCAATTTATTTAGTGCCTGTTCCAAACATCCTGCTTCTCTGGACTTGCAGCATTCACAATTACAACTGAAAATTGTTAAAGTAGAAGCTCCTTGTCCAGGGGCAAGAGATCACAGATTAGCGCAGGCCGCCGGAAGATGCTCATCATCCTTGACCATTAGCCATGCTGGCTGGTGGGACTCCAACAACATGGGGGGGGGGGAGACGAACCACATTGGCTACCCAGGTTGGCAGATGCCAGAGACAAACAATGAGTGAAATCCTATGCATGTCTTCTTGAAAGAAAGCCCTCGGAATTCACCTCCCAGTGTATGTAGAATGGCAGCCCTATACTGGCTATGGGCAGACAACCTTGCTGTAGTGTTGCAGACAACTGCCAAGAGCAATTTTATCTCATCATGCCCACCCGAACATATTATTTAGTTATCTACACTCGTTTTAGAAGCTTTACTGATACAGTGGTACCTCGGGTTACATACGCTTCAGGTTACAGACTCCGCTAACCCAGAAATAGTACCTCCGGTTAAGAACTTTGCTTCAGGATGAGAACAGAAATCGTGCTCCGGCGGCACAGCAGCAGCAGGAGGCCCCATTAGCTAAAGCGGTGCTTCAGGTTGAGAGCAGTTTCAGGTTAAGAATGTACCTCTGGAACGAATTAAGTACTTAACCCGAGGTACCACTGTAGTATGTGTTCTGTTGATAATATATATACTTACTTTTTAACAGTTTTGTGGATTTAAACTGTTTTATTTATAGTTTTGTGTTAACGCTATTGTAAATCTGAACAAATAAATGCCTCTAAGTCTTTCTAGAAAACTTCTTCTTATCAAATAAGGTAAAGCATGGGTAGGCAAACTAAGGCCTGGGGGCTGGATCCGGCCCAATCACCTTCTCAATCCTGCCCGCGGATGGTCCAGGAATCAGAGTATTTTTACATGAGTAGAATGTGTGCTTTTATTTAAAATGCATCTTTGGGTTATTTGTGGGGCATAGGAATTCTTTCATTATTCCCCCCCCCCCAAAAAAAAGATATAGTCCGGCCCCCCACAAGGTCTGAGGGACAGTGGACCGGCCCCCTGCTGAAAAAGTTTGCTGACCCCTGGGGTGAAGCATACTTTTCATTGCATAATATAGTTCTAGGCTGTTGTCACTTATATGATAGTGAACACCCCCTCCCCATTTACAGTTTTCTTTGTGTACATAAAAAGCACTGGGTTCAACTGATATTTTTGTCACTGGGATATATGTTTTTTTGTCCCAGACATTGTTAAAGTATCAGTGGTGGGGGTGGTGTTTTTTCTTTCTTTTTCAAAATGCCATTAAGTTTTTTGAAACAAAAACAGATCAAGGAAAAGAGGCAAGTGCCCTTCGTTATGTACGGGGACCCCAACAACACACTTTCTAATTTGCTTAGGTTAGTAAATTCTCCGCAAGAAACGGTCTGTGTCAAGTTTCTTTGCTTGGGCTGAAGAAGATTTAAAAATCAATAATATGAAAAACCAGGAAAGGTCAAAAATTATGCTCTGCTAGGTTCTCTGGAGGAGTTTGGCCAACTGCTATATCAGCCCATCGTAGACAGAGGCGAATTTAGGGGAGGGTGGTTGGCAAAATCATTTATCAGGAGAGAGATCGTATCGGACAATTTCTCTCCTCCTCCTCACAACTTGTAACCGTATTTTATCTGAAGAGATCAAGGAATCATTATGGATGGAGAAGCCAGAAAGCAGGGTGGGGGAACACACAAAAAGATAATTGAAACTGCAGCATCTCATTGTGCTTTCAGGTCCCATTCTCAATTGTCATCGTTTTTTCCACAAGTGCTCAGCATTTCAGGGCACTCTTAAGTATTAGCGGTAACTTTTTTCTTTTCTTTTTAAGTTTACGCTTCTGTAAGTCATTCTGTTTAACTCACAAGGTAACTTTTTCAGTAGCAGAAAGCACCTTGGCAATGCAATGCGAGGGGGAGCTGTTTTCTTGCTTGCTTGGGTTCCAGCAGAAAGGGGATTTCTGTGACACGTATTAAAACAATGGAAGAAAGTAAACTAGGAAGCATCTTTTGAAGATTCCCATACAGTCATCCCTCAGGTTACAGATGCTTCAGGTTGCGCGTTTTCGGATTGCGCACCGCGCTGAACCCAGAAGTACCAGAATGGGTTACTTCCAGCTTTCAGCACTCGTGCATGTGCAGAAACACTAAATCACACTTTACGCATGCAAAGAAGCGCTGAATCATGACCCGCGCGTGTGCAGGCGCGGCACTGCAGGTTGCGAACGTGCCTCCCGCACGGATCATGTTTGCAACCCGAGCGTCCATTGTATTTTAATCATTCTTAAAGGCCGGTCACGTGTGGTCTGTGAATCACAGAGGATGCAATTCTGCACAGTACTGAGTAGCACACTCCAGACATAAAGCTTGCCATCTCCGTAAAAGATGAAGCCACAATTTTATCCAAATACTTTTTTTGGTTTTTGTTTGTTTTTAAAAAGCTTCAACTAACAAGCTGGTTCTGCTTCTGCTTTTGATTATTTCAAATTACTGGCCTGGCTGATGCTCTGTTTAATTAGCGCCCAGATTGTGTACCCCCGTTTCTCTTTATCAGTTTAAATTAGAACAAAGTGGCAGGGAGCCATTCCATGGGGACTTAAACAAGGTTTGCAAATGTCTCTCTATTCATCATGCATCTGCCTCGCTCCACTTTTCATCTGCGCACCAAGCTTAATCCTCCTGGCTCAGTTAGGTGAGAGAGGCCAGAGTTGCTGGCCAAATCTCTCATTTGGCCAAAGCCCTCAGAAGGAACCAGCACAAGGAAGGAGGAAAGAGAAAACACTGGAAGACATTAATATTTTCAGGCAATGGCAGAGAAACGGAAGCATGCCGAATGCAAGGGATCAGCTGGTGATTATTATTATGTTTGCAATTTATATACTGCTTCATATTTCAAGGAAAATCTCTAAGTGGCTTATCGTAGCCTAGAAATAATCACAAACAAAAGTCAATTTCAGAAAAAGAGTCATAAAACACCCACATTTGGAGCGGCACAGATAACAATTAGATATCTGCTTACGCATCAATATATAATGAGACAACTAAAATATGTACAGTTTGCCAAATGCAACCAGTTTGAAGTTAGTAATAATATTTGCAAATAAATAAGAAAAGGTGAATTTAAGCTTGCAATCCTATACCCACTTACCTGAGAGCAAGTACCATTGAACTCAATGGGACTTAGTTCTGAGCAGACATGTGGAGGATTACACTGTAAGGCTGCAGTCCTAAACACACATACAAGGGAGTAAGTCCTGTTGGACACAATGGAACTTACTTCTGAGTATACATGCACAGGACTGCACTATAAATCTACTGGTTCATAACAAGATTGGGAGCTTCCACACTGGAATTTACTGTGTCTTTGAAACCCTTCTCATTTAATTTGTGTAGTTCACATGTTACTCTCAAACAACACCAATCTTGATGCATGTCCCCTGTAAATCTGGGTTTATCTAATACAGGCAAAATCGGATCAACTGAGGAATACCGCCCCCCCCTTAAATCGATCAGATTTGCACAAAACCAGAAAACTGCACAAGCAAATTTAAAATTGCCTGCCACTTCTCGGGTGGGTAATTTAGAACAAACAAACAAACAAACAAGCTGGGTGTGCAGCCATTGGTGTGCAATATGTGCATGCCCTTTTGGTACCTAATTACCATAATAGAATCAACCAATTAGAAGGCCAGGACAATCACAATGGAGCACCTGCTGGTGTGAATGGGAAAGACCAAAGCTGCTCTTCATAAACAAATTCTAATATATGTGGGAGTGGACAACTCTGGTATAATGTGATTGGTGGGGAAATGGATGAACAGCTAAATACTGCTGAAATGTGGACAAGCCCTAACTCTGTGGCTCTGACTGTATCCTAGGCTCACCTTCTACATTTGTAAATAAATTCAAATATTACAATATGAAACAAGCTTCATGTAACCTCTTTCCGAAGAAAACTGAACCTTGCACCCCTAAAACATTCCATTGCTCAGAAGTGGGGCATGCAAGCCTAACAGAATTATGGTGTCATAAATTGAAATATATTGTTTCTGGCAACTTTGAAATTATTAGTTGTGTGAAGATATCTGGTTGGTTGCCATTCTTTTTAAAACATATATATATATTATTGTTATTGTTTTGTTATTTGCCACTCTGACTCCAACCAAAAATCCAATTAAAATTTGGCTCCAATGAAATACTCAATTAACAAAAATCTGTAAGCCCCTTTTACAGGTCTCTCTCTTGGACTCAAATGCCACTTTTATATATACAGGAATCCATATACAAATTACATTTCAGTTAAACTAGTCACAGAACGAGTGGCAATGATGATTTCCTAATTTGAAACACACCACTGTGAACTTGGAAACCATTTGGGAAAGTGGTTGTGAGGCAAATTTTACCTCAGGTCCATGCCTGAACAGAAATCCAAGGAAATGGAGGAATGGGGGGGTTGGGGGTTGGGAGGGACACAACCACCTCACTGTTTGGCAAGATGCTACAACCACCAGCTTACCAAGTGCTCAGTAAACACCCCACCAAGTTGTGAAGGGGTTATGGTATTTCACCATAGTGGCTGTAGTCATCATAGTTTCTTTCCTCACACATTTGTCTGAATAGGGCTAGTGTAGCAGTCAGAGTGCTGAACTGGGACCTAGGTTGACATCTCTGTTGGCCAAGAAACTCAGTGGGGAAACTTGATGTGGTTACTAGTTCTCAGCCAAGCCTACATCATCATCATCATCATTTTACTTATACCCCATCCATCTGACTGGGTTTCCCCAGCCACTCTGGACAGCTTCCAGCAGAATACAGAAACATAATGAAACGTCAAACGTTAATAACTTCCTGGTACAGGGCTTGCCTTCAAATGTCTTCTAAAAGTTATATGGTTGTTTATCTCCTTGACATCTGATGGGAGGATTTTCAGAGGGTGGGCGCCAGTACCGAGAAGGCCCTCTGCCTGGTTCCCTGTAACCTCACTTGTCGCAGTGAGGGAACTGCCAGAAGGCCCTCAGAAGAGGACCTCAGTGTCATAGGCTTGTTGTAAGGTTATATATTAAAGGTTGTTAAACAGGTTTAAATGTGAAGGGTGTGTAATTTGGGGTGAGCAGCTGTGGAATGCAATACTGAAGCATGATATGACCACATTTGTGATTAGGAGAGAGCAGTGGCGTAGCGTGGGTTGTCAGCACCTGGGGCAAGGCAAGTAATTTGCGCCCCCTAACCCGTGGATTTGCGCCCCCTAACCCGTGGATTTGCGCCCCCTAACCCTAACCCCCAGATGTTGCGCCCGGTGCGGCCGGGCCCCCCTGCACCCCCCACGCTACGCCACTGGGAGAGAGATAGCACAGAAAAGCCAAAAGAGGGGAAATGGACACAGAAAACAACGCAGGAAGAGGGACTATTGTAGGAAACTGAGGGAGGAAACGAACAAAGGAAAGGCAGTGCGACAAACACCACAAAAAGGCCAGCCAGATCAGAACTTCAGTAAAGTCAGGATCTCAAGTTGGTAGGTTTTATCTTTTTGATCTGCTCAGCATCTGCAGAGCTGTAATAGAGAAATAGCATGCGAGCATTTGCACATCAGCAGAGCAGCACAGTTGGACTTTAGCTTCCTTAGGGGAAAAGGTGGGAAACGTTGCTGTCAGAGTACTACAGCTGTCTACTCGTTGTGTTTCATAGCGCTTACTGCCTGTGCTGGACAGGGTGTGTGCATGCGTGTGTGCGTAAACTTTCCTTGCACCACATGTTTATAGTCACTCACTTGTTACACATTAAGCAAGCACGATGTGTGTACTCCTGACTAAGTTGGTTATCAAGTACTTTTTTAAAATCAACATTCTTGTGCAGCACCATCTCCACATACAGTCACAAGTATGTCCCAGTATGAGACTTACTCCCAAGTAAGTGTCGGTAGTATTTGAGCGTAATGTTGCACGCTTGCATACGCCTGGAAGTAAACTGAATTGAGTTCAATGAGGCTAACCTAATAGACATTGCACTGATAGGGAGTCTTTCATCACAGAGCGTTTAACATCTAAGTAAACCCGCATACGTGTGTGTAGGTTGTTAGTTTCTCTACACTCTGTAGGGCACCTGTGGCCCTCCCAATGTTGCTGGACTATAACCCCTATTATTCCTGACCCCTGGCTATGATGACTGGGGCTGATGGAAGTTGGAGCCACAGATCCCCCATACCTGCTGTACAGGCTACAGAAAAGGGAGGTGGTTGGCTGCCTGATCGTTATATCTTGCACTTTTTATTAGGCTTCAAGTAGAAACTTCCTATGATGTGCATAACGCCAAATATAATTCTGTCATTTAAAAAAAAATGCTTGAATTTTCTGACCACAACTTAGCTTACACACTACTATAATTATTTATTAAGTTTAATCTTTAAAAAAACCTCTTCACATTGTGAGTGTAATTCAAGTGTAATTAACCATTTTGATTATTCATCTTTTAAAAAATGAATTGTTTTTCATACAAACATTAGTAACAGGTGTGGGGAATTGTTGCCCGACAACCCCCAGGGGGCACCACATCAGCTACACCTGGTTAGTACAGATCGCAGGTGCCAAGCACCTTCCTAAAAAGTGGCATTCTCCTTTCTATCACACACAGAAAGGATGTCTCTCCTAAGATTATGCCTATCACTGAAACCACGTGGGCGCATCATCCAGAGAATAAAGTATGTGTCTGCCTTCAGAAATATATTTTCCCAACTGCAAATTTAAAATGGATAGATTAGTCCATTACTCCACTGAAACTCATATAATCCACCCACCCATCAAAATCTCTTTAAAACACACACTCCAGTTTTTTTCTTTCTTTCTGGCCTTTAATCTTGCCCAGCAAAATGAAACCCCAATGGGAAGCCACAGCAGCATTACAGGCACTTGTGAGCTCAGAGCAAAAATACCAGCAGCCTCTCTGGGCATTTCCTACTCCTGATAAGAGAGAGCTTAAGTCCCACAGATAAGAGAATGTTCTTGGAAATTTAACCCTGAAGAGCTTCTCTCTCTCTCTCTCTCTCTCTCTCTCTCTCTCTCATCCCTTTTACAAGTTCCCGCCGCCCCCATAACAAATCAGATGAATGCTGGAAAGCTTGGAACTCTTGGAATGGGAGACGCCTCTACTCTTCTAGAGCAGTGTTTCCCAACAGGTGTTCCGCGGCACACTAGTGTGCCGTGAGACACCGGCTGGTGTGCCGTGGGAGGGAGGCGGGCGAGTCGGGCGGCGAGAGGCGGGGCGGCGGCGAGGATCCGCGTCGAGCCGGGGGCGGCTCCGCGGTGCTGGTGCCGAGCGGCGGGGCAGCGCGCGCAAAAGGGAGGCGCGCGAGACAGCGGAGGAGGAGGAGGCCGGCATGTCCGGGCAGCAGCAGCAGCAGCAGCAGCAGCAACTCCCGGCGACGGCTCCTCCTCCGCCCGCTATCGCCGCCATCACCACAACAGCCGCTGCCGCCGTCCCTCAATCCCTCGCTCTGCTGCCTCCTCCCACCCCGGCAAGGGGAAGGGAAAAAACTTTCACTTTTGTGCGTCCCTCCCGGCGTGACGCTGCGCGCTGACGTCACGGGGCGGGGCTTTAATGGTGGTGTGCCGCGAGATTTTTTCCCGGTAAACAGGTGTGCCGTTGCCCAAAAACGTTTGGGAAACACTGTTCTAGAGCCCAGATTTGCACCCAGAGAGCTGTCAAGGGAGTTCCTCTCTTCCTGCCTTCTTTGGACAGGAGCACCCAGCCAGAGGAGTCTCTGAAAGCAGTGCCAATGTCTGTCTGTGTGCATGAGAGACAGAGAGACACCTGAATCTGCAACCCTCTTTGGACTCTTGTATTATCATAACACACCGCTTGTGGGTTGAGCAACTGATCGCTTGAGGAGATTCCCTTCTAAGCATCGCATCTGTCCTCACTCACCCCTCCCTGCCCCCACCCCTCCATCCCAAACCAAAGAATCCGGCTGGTCTGAACAAGTTGCCTCCATTCTACGCTTAAGTGCTCCTTCAATCCCAGCCTCGGGGCTCGAGTCCACACGCAGCTAAGTAACTCCTTTGCTGCTCAATGAAACATCCCATCTCTCGCTCGCTCTCCAGTCACTCTTCACAGATCGCTCAGAAGAACAAAGCACATGGGTTGTGTGCTTTGGTTGTTGGGGTTTTTTTGCACGTTGCCAATCAAAAAAGGAGGGAAGGAGAGCTTTCACAAATTCAGAAGGAAAAAGGAGGAGGAGGGGAGAGAGAGAAAAAGGCAGGGAGGGGAAGCCACAGATAATATGATAATCCACACGCCCAAACTTCCAGCCGGGCTCGAGTGTAGCCTCGGGGTGCCCGCAGCCAGACACCCTGCCCTAGTCTCTGAGCTTTGTTCCTGGGAACACCCAGACGCGGGGGAAACAGCCCGGAGGATTAGCTTTCGCTGGCAGCCAGGCAGGGAGGGAGAAAAACAAGCCGGCGAGCGAGGGAGCCTTCCTGCACCAACGCCGCCCTCCTGGCGCTGCTGGGCGTGAGCGCAGCCGAGGAAGCGTCGAGCGGGCAGCTTGTTGCGACTGACAATGGCTATTACTGGGGCTCCCGGCTTCCTGCTGCTGCTGCTGCTCCTCTCTCTGTCTCTCTCCGCTGCAGATGGAGAGAGCGCACAAGGCACCCCATCCCTCTCCATACGCGCGGAGGGATGCGCATCCAAAGACTAGACAACAATGCGTCCCTCTTGCAGCGGGGGAAACGCGCCTACCTTTGCGCTCTGGTCGCGGCTGCTCCTGCGGGCAGGAGACGCGCCTGTCCCCGCTGCAGGAGCAGGAACTCCGCCGGCGCCGCTGAGTTTCGCTTCCCTTCGGAGCAGCACGTGAGAAAGCGGGCTGCTCCGGCCGCCGAAAGCCTCTCCCGCAGCCTGGCCGCGCTGCTTTCCCGGGCGCTTCGCCTCTGCCGCGGGCCACCCTCTCGCCTCGCTCGGCCGCTGCTGCGCCTCTGCCCAGGCAGCGCGGATGCTGCTCCTGCACGCTCGGCGGAGATGGCACAGCCCTGCGCCAGAGAGGGAAGGAAGGAGGGAGGGAGGGAGGGAAGGAGGGAGGGAGGGCTCTAGCGGCCGGGAAAGGGTCCCGCACGGCGCTCGCCGCCTGGCAGAAAGCAACGCCGCCCAGGGAATAGGCAAAGAGGCTCCCCGAGGCTCGCCAGGGAGGAGCAGCCCCACCCTCCTTCGCCCTCGCCTGGAAAGGCGAGTCTCGCCCACGTGCCAGTTGCGGACTTGAGCGAAGACTTGGACCGTCCGGAAGAAGCGCTGCGCTCAGACAACTTTCCGGCGGCCTCCGGTGATACTTTTCAGTGGGATCGGGTCACACACGTTAAGGCAGGTGGTAGTCAGAGTGGTTGCCTGCCAATCACCCCCAGAGCCTGCCAATCACCCCGGAGTTCAAAGACCTCGGCGATGCAATATGGTGCAACCACCGTGCAGATATTGTTGGACTCCAACTCCCAAAATATATGTACACCAAGTTTCAAATGTGGTGACAGTGATAATCATACAACAAAACAAAACACCACAAACTGGCTTATAAATATAAAACCAAATTTACTAGAATAATAGCTAGAATAGAGATAGGCTATAACCATTCAAACAACAAACATACTAAGGTGCCGTGTGCAAGACAAAGCCTGGAGATACTGTAAACATGGAGTGGATAAATGTACAACTCTATCTTAAGTTACATGTACAGTAAACGTTATACAGACTCAATAAATGAACCTTTCAGCAAGTAGCGTAAGTCCAATCACGGAACGGCAACCCCGTGCCGCCACAACGGCAAGAGTAGCACACTGGAGAATATGAAAAAGTTTTTCAAAGCTGTTTTTCAAAGCTTGAACTGGATGAGATGTTCTTCAATGGGCCTTGAGTTGGAAACACAAAGCCGTGTACATGGATCAATCATGGGAAGGCAAACCAAAGCCACCACCCTGGTGAGAATGACGCAAGTGGGCAAAAGCAGACCTGTTCTCCAGATATATTACAGGTTTCACTACACGCTTCATCAGTCCGAAAAGCTGCATGATACAAAATAGCACTCCAATTACAATGTGTGGTAAACCATAAAAATTAGAAAATATCAGTCTATTACTATACCTTACCCAATCATACAAAACAGTTTACTCAGGATAAAGAAGGTATTCACAGGCACAGCTAGTGTTCAGACTCATAACAAACAGTTAAATACAATACAGGTGTATAGAATCAATCACATGATTACATGGTTGAAAGTGCAGCATCACTTTTCTGTTACAACCAAACAACAGTATACAAATATACATAGCATCCCAGGTCGAATTCAGTATTCAAACCGTTTGGATACAAGGTTCCTAATTGAAATATTAATTTATACTCCTTTTGTAACAAGGCTCTTCGTATACCTACAGTTCTACAAGGTTGTTTTTTGAAGGTCCACAAGATAAAAAAAACTCAGATCATTCTCTGTATGGGCTGCTTGCTGGAAATGCTGGGCTAATGGGGCATCTAGACATACAGTCATACCTCGGGTTGAATGTGCTTCAGGTTGAGCGTTTTCAAGTTATGCTCCGCGGCAACCCGGAAGTAACGGAGCGCATTACTTCCGGGTTTCACCACTTGCGCATGCACAGACGCTCAAAATGACATCACGTGCATGCGTGGAAGCAGCAAAACGCGACCCGTGCACACGCAGACATGCAGTCGTGTCTTACCTTCTATTCAGGATGCGAACGGGGCTCCAGAATGGATCCCGTTCGCATTCCGAGGTACCACTGTATATTACGTATTTTGGACGTATGCTCAGAAATTCTGGTCTTAATTACACGAGTGGTACTGCCTACATATAACAGGTCACAAGCGCAGCGGAGGCAATATACACAGTTTTTAGTAGAACAATTTGTGAACTGTTGCAAGACAATCTTTTGTCCATTCATTGTATTAGTGAATGATTTTACGGGCAACGCAAATCTGCAACGTGTGCAGTGACCACATCTATAATGCCCTTTCACCAATATATGAGGATCCTCACTATGATATTCTAATAAATCAGTGTGGGTAAGAACATCTCTAAATGATCTAGTCTGCCTTTTGCCTAAAACTGGCAAATTTTCACAACCTGGAATATGGGAGATGACATGCCAATGTTGTCCAATAACTCTTTCAATAGAGGAGGATAAACAATTGTACTCTACAGAACCAAAAATCCTGTTCTGTTCATTCTTGGGTTTCGATACCAACAAACCCTGTCTGGAAGTTCTTTTAGCCCTATCTAGAGCTGTTTGAATTATAGTTTGTGGATAGCCTCTATCTCTTAATGAAGAGGAAAGAGATGCAGCATTTTTTTAAAAATCGGATTCAAAAGAGTTTCCTGCAGCCAATCAGAAGCCACACTTTGGTTTCCGAATGTTTTGGAAGTCAAATGGAATCTTTTCCGTTTCCAACTGTACTAATTTGTATGAATAAACTTTCAGAAGGAAACCAGCCATATATATATATATATATATATATATATATATATATATATATATATATATATATTTGCTTTCGTAGATTTTCACGGGTACAGGAATGCAGGTTTTGGTGTCTTCGGGTGTCTTCCCGTGTAAGAGTTGGGGTGTCTAGGCGACGTTTCGACGAGGTCTCACTCGTCATCTTCAGGCTGGTGCTTTCGGCTTCTTGTTACTGGAACAGAGCAGGATCTCAGTGTTTGAGTTCCTATAAATACTGTTGAGGGGGTGTGGTGTATAGCCTTCAACGTTCTGGGCAGAGAGGAGGTTCCCAGGTTAGTGTGCCTTTTCTTCTTTTGTTCCTTAATTACTTGAGGGATATCTTGAGTGATTTCTTGAGTGATATTCTGAGTACCACTTAGGTGGGTCATTAGGTGTGGATTAGTTGCTAAAGCTTTCGTGTCTTGACCTCTTGAGCTTGTGAAGAGTTTTTCTGAGAAGATGGCTGTACTGCACTTAGTTGTGCTCTGGCTTGGCTTCGTGTATAGGGGCGAGCTGTGGTTTTGTGCCCTGTGCCAGCCAGATCTGTGTAGGGATTGCAGGGGGGTGCAGCATCCGGAGGTGCCACTATGGTTTGGTTACTGGATGGTGTCTGTGATTTATCTGTGGAGAGGGTCTGGGTTTGGGTCTGGTGTGGTTGATTGGTGATGGCGTTCTGTGTGCCTCTGGTTCTGGTGTCGGTTTTTGTGGGGAGGGCTAATTTCCAGATGTCTGGCAGGCGGGACGTGTCGTCACGCTTGTTCATGTTGTGAGGGTGTTTCTCTATCTCGATGGCTTCCATGATTATTCTCTTGTGGTGATGTTCCATGTTAAAGAGCAATTTGGAATCTGCAAAATTAATTTCGTGTCCTGTTTCTTTCATGTGTTGGAAAAGAGAGGAAGTTTTTTCTTCTTTTTTGACGGCATTCTTGTGTTCTGCGATACGTGCATTTATTCGTCTGTTTGTTTGTCCAATGTACGTGGCTGGGCAGACTTTGCAGGGTATTTCATAGACCCCTTGGTTTTCCAACTGGATTTTATCTTTGGGGTTTCTGAGGATATTGGCTATTTTTTGGTTGGTGCAAAAGGCTGTTTTGATATTGTGTTTATGGAGGATTTTGCTAATTTTATCTGTAGTGCCCTTGATATAAGGAAGGAGGGCCATGCCATTGTTTTCTTCTGTGTCTTGGTTTTTGGGGGGTGTTTCTTTTTGGATTAGCTTCGTAACCCTGTTTTGCTGGTATCCATTGGCGATTAACAGAATCTCTCAAATGTGGGGGGAGGGGGTGGGGGGAGGTAGGAGGACCCTTATTGAAATCCACAAATAGCATCCTCCGGCTCCTCCCAATTTATCCCCCCTCCCAGTAGCCTTCAACAGTAGCAAATTGGGTCTTCTGCTCCATCCCCTAATAATTTAAGTATTGACTATGTTGCTTAGATGCAGTAATGTGGAATGGAGGAGGAGGGGCAGGAGAGGATATCACCTGAATGGGGCTCCATGGAGATACTTGGGTTTATTCCTATTTTGAGTCAACCTTTTTCAGAAAATGGCCATCATCACACCCATGGCAGCATTGTTTGGAGGTGCATTGGAACCTTGGTTCTCGAACTTAATCCATTCGAACTCCCGAAATGTTCGAAAACCAAGGCGCGGCTTCCGATTGGCGCAGGCGCCCCAGAAAAAATAGCCGACAGCCACGTTGGACGTTCGGCTCCTGAAAAATGTTTGAAAAGCGGATCACTTCTGGGTTTTCCTATTTGTTCGTCAACTAAGCCGTTCGAGAACCAAGGTTCCACTGTACTGAATCAGAGGCTGGAGAGCCACCTGCCAGGGACTCTCCTTCAGGTATACAGATCCTCCTTACATTCAGCAGCATGTCATGTGGGGGGGGCAGTGGTAAGGGAACACTGAGCTATATCAGGGCAGTGGTGATGTGTGAGCCATTCATAATCTTAAAATAAAGGTAAAGGTAAAGGGACCCCTGACCATTAGGTCCAGTCGTGACCGACTCTGGGCTTGTGGCGCTCATCTCGCTTTATTGGCCGAGGGAGCCGGCGTACAGCTTCAGGGTCATGTGGCCAGCATGACTAAGCCGTTTCTGGCGAACCAGAGCAGCGCACAGAAACTCCGTTTACCTTCCTGCCGGAGCGGTACCTATTTATCTACTTGCACTCTGACGTGCTTTTGAACTGCTAGGTTGGCAGGAGCAGGGACTGAGCAACGGGAGCTCACCCCGTCGCGGGGATTCGAACCGCTGACTTTCTGATTGGCAAGTCCTAGGCTCTGTGGTTTAACCCACAGCGCCACCCACGTTCCTAATCTTAAAATATATGGCATTAAAAAATGGAAGCTGTTGTGGGACTGGCAAAGACTTGCATATGGGGCCAACTAATCATAGTTTTAGTCTGTTGTCCTGGGTGGGGGTGGGGGGAGATGGAAGGTCTTCCCATATTAACTTCAATTCCAAACTAGTAATCTAGGCAGAGAAAACCCAGAGCAGAGTGCCTTGGTTTTGCATTACTCCTTTCCTTTGGCACGGATAACCACATTTGGCACATATTCCTGTGGTATATACACACTGGCATCCATTTGCCTTCCACAAATAATCTTCAATCAAAGTCAAAGGAGTAAGTGCCTTCTCTAAATGGCTTCTAAAGGTCAGCCAAAATTTATAGCTGCTGAGATAAATACTCTTTATCTATTCCACTGCTATATTATTATCAAATTTTAAAAGGGCTCTGTGAAAATATTTCTGGCATGGTCGGCCATATTTGAAGGAGATTTAAAGAGCTGTAATGTACAAAACGGCAAAATTATTTCTGCACAAAGCTTAATCTCTCTTGCCATTCTCACCAGTAACCTGAAGCTGCAAATCTCTGCAGAGGTATTCAGAAGTTCCCCATTGAATAAATTGGGACTGCTGCCAAATCATAAGCAAGCATAGGATTGGGCTGACAGCGATTCAATGGAGCACAGTGTTAATATTTAAGCTGGAAATGAAGCTGGTAATTTTCTTCTCTGGATATGAGAAAACTAGGGGCTGTGCCCCTGCTCATTCACCCACCCATCCCCAGCCATTCCCCCACCCCACATTAACCCCTAGAGTGGATGACACATAGTTCTCTATTTCCATTCCGTCAGAATCAGGAGAAGCTAGGAAGGTAGATCAGTGTCTGGAAGCAGTGACAAGATGAATGGGAGCCAATAAATTGAGGCTGATAAGACCAAAGTGTTGTGGGTGTGTTCAGGAATTAGATGTACGGCCTGTTCTGGGGGGGGGGGTCGCCCCCCCCCCGGAAAAGGATTGTACAGTGGTACTTCAGGTTACATACTTAATTCGTTCCGGAGGTCCGTTCTTAACCTGAAACTGTTCTTAACCTAAAGCACCACTTTAGCTAATGGGGCCTCCTGCTGCTGCCATGATGCCGGAGCACGATTTCTGTTTTCATCCTGAAGCAAAGTTCTTAACCTGAAGCAATATTTCTGGGTTAGCGGAGTCTGTAACCTGAAGCGTATGTAACCTGAGGTACCACTGTAATTTGAGACAACTTTGTGAGGTTTGTAATTTGTGAGCGGATTCCAGCTTTCCACTGGAGTCTCAAGTGGCTTCAAGGAGTGCTTAAGCCCAGCTTAGGTTGCTTTACCAGATATGGCCATTCCTGGGTCAAGACAGCTTGGCCTCAGTTGCTCATGATCTGGTGACCTCCCACCTGGTCTACAGTAATGCGCTCTTCATGGGGCTGCCCTTGAACATGATCCAGATGTTGTAACCAGTGCAGAATGTGGCTGCAAGGTGGATAAGTGGGACAGCCCAATGCGATCATGTGTCATCAGTCGTGAGAGCATTGCACTGGCTGCCAGTGAGCTACTTGGCTCAATTCAAGGGAGCAGTACTATCATACAAGGCCCTAAGTGACTTGGGACCCAAGTACCTAAACGAGTGCTTTCCCCAGTATCAACCATCTCGGGCCCCACAATTGGCAGGGTTATTGCCTAGCTGCCATTGTCTCATGAGAAGGCCTTATCAGTGGTGGCTCCCCATTTGTGGCATGCTTTTTTTAAAAAAGAAGAATCACACGTGCGCACACACAAAATGTCTGTAGATTTTCACCCCTGCCCCACCTAGGCAAAACAATATTTTTGGCAAATCAAATGCCATGTGGATAAAGAACCTTATACACAGTGTTTATTTTATTTTAAAAGGGAAATGTTTGTGTGTTTCTTTCACTCCTGATCCTAAGACACGTTTATAAGAGAGAAGGGAACTTTCAGACGCTGCGCTTGTTCAGAAAATGTCTTTAAACCATTAACTCTTACCACATCAAAGGTTTCTTTGGAACATCCAAGGGAAGTCTCTTTGTTATAAAGTAACAAATAAATTAATCATAAATTGGCTAATACAATGCAGCATAAACATAAAATTGTAAGCACATTGAAGCCAGTATCTTAATATATTCAGACTCCTAGTCTAAAGAAATAAGAGACCCTAGGCTAAAAGGAAACAAAACAGGAGAGCATAACTTGGTTTATGAACTCTGAACACAGGGCTCAAAACCCTGCTTCAAGCATCCGGCAGCCATCTTCCTTTCCTATGTATATCTGGATAGGAGCAAAGTTATACCTTTCTCAGCTTTTAATTAGTGTGATCCTGCATTTGAATGAAGGGAAGGAGTTCAGGATCCAAGGTTAGGACTGGGATTTTTCAGACTGTGAGAGTTACGCTCTCTCCTCCTAATCCAACAGGCAATAGCGACCTTACCAATTCCTTGATCTGATGTTCCACAAAACATTCAAGCTGTTTCTTTGAGAGCAGTGTAAAGGTGTAAAGAGACTTTGATGTGTGTGCCTATTTGTTGGCATCTGTCTGTCTCAAGAGACAATGGAGAATGCGTCCAAGGGTGAAGAAAAACCAATGTGTTTGCAGCTCCGAAGTGACGTTCCTGGGGTACAAGCCTGGGTAGTGTGTATTTGATATCCCGCTTTATCACTACCCTAAGGAGTCTCAAAGCGGCTATCAATCTCATTTCCCTTCCTCCCCCACAACAAACACTCTGTGAGGTGAGTGAGGCTGAGAGACTTCAGAGAATTGTGACTAGCTGCATGGGGAGGAGCAGGGAATTGAACCCCGTTTACCAGATTACGAGTCCACCGCTCTTAACCACTACACCACACTGCCTCTGTATGGAGGTCCTGGGCTGCCCAGATGACAAGACCCCCCTCTCGGCTTCACTGATGTGGTCCAAAGAAAAGCAGAGTAAGACATTTGGCACCAGCTTGGCTGCAGTTGTTGGAAGAAGGTGTACAAGACGCCACCCAACCATCTTAGGGACTCCATGACGGATTTGTGTAGGTTTTACTCCATAGTCTTTAATTCTCCTGAAGATATCCACAAGGCAGCAGAGGTTTAGGATCAGAGTTTTCCTTCTCCTAGATGGACTACCTTCCCAGGTTGATGAACTCCATCTGCCCTTTCATCTCCCTCTACAGCAAGTGCAGAAACCGGCTTCTTGACCATTGGACCCACTATTGGTCTTATCCACTCAATCTACAGGATTGTAGGATGCAGATGTAAGAAATCTGCAGATGTAAGAAAGATATAGGGTCATACTATCACATGTGGTGGACCTGCGTAGTTATCGGTGAATTTTGGAATAATATCTACAACGAATTCAAGAAATTATTCAAACTTACCTTTAAAAAAAAGACCAGAGATTTTTCTATTAGGTATATTACCAACAGAATTTTTTAAAAAATATAAGACCATTGTTCATGTATGCAACTACAGCAGCTAGAATACTTGTGGCGAGAAACTGGAAAAGTGAAACGACACCAATGATTGCAGAGTGGCAGACACTTATGACAGAGTACCGTATTTTCGCCCTATAGGACGCACCGTCTCATGAGGCGCACCTAGTTTTTTGGGGGGAAATAAAGGGAGGGGCGGGGCTTCCCCCGACCCCAGCCCCCAAACAGGCAGCTCTCTGCAAGCCGTGGGAGCCCAGCGCTGGCTCCCGCTGCTTGCGGAGAGGCCCGCGAAGCCTGGAGAGCGAGAGGGGTGCGCACCGACGCGCACCCCTCTCGCTCTCCAGGCTTCAGCGAAAGCCTGCATTCGCCCCATAGGACGCACACACATTTCCCCTTCATTTTTGGAGGGAAAAAGTGCGTCCTATAGGGCGAAAAATACGGTACTTGCAACTAGCAAAACTGATGGGAAGAGTTAAAGGAGCTTTAAATCAGAAAGTAGATGGAGAATATTTAAGGAATATTTAAGACTATACTGTAGAAACAATACCATACTAGCAGAACTTGAATGATACTTGTAAGTAAAAAAAAAATGTAATAAATATTTTGTCGGATTATATGAAAAAAATATGATATAACACAAAGCTGTGCGAGAAAACAATGACAGCATAAACAGTGTAATGAGAACGATTGGCTGCCGCATTCTGGATTAGTTGCACATCTTCCAGATGTGCATGCAAAATGAGAGAATGTGCAGAAGGGGGCATCAACAGATGCCTTTGAAATATACAAGTCAGTATTTGTTCCCCAGGATTATCACCATGCCTATGTGAGGTGAATAGCGCAAATTCCTACATTTGGGACAAACAAGTTTAATCTTACCAATTCCAAGTTGTCATAAATTAAGCCTAAACAGGCATCCGTGTTTGTCTGGAGGCAAATACAACCCTGGGGGAACAGATAAACAGGTTTCCTTGGTAGCCAAATCGTTTATCAACGGATCCTCCTTGCTATCTCTGGAGTCAGGAAGTCTGAAGTGGCACCCTATGTCATAAACACAGTAAATGTTGCAGAGGGCCTGATTTTTTATATTATAACACAAGCAAGACTGATGCCCTGATCTATTAAAACATAAAACAAACCAGAGACAAGTCAGGGCAAGAGCAATTCCAAATCAGAGTGTGACCCTGTGCACTGCCCTCAAGTCCACTGATATTCATGGGACTTAACACCCAAGTAAGTGTATAGTAGGGACGCAGGTGGTGCTGTGGGTTAAACCACAGAGCCTAGGACTTGCCGATCAGAAGGTCGGCGGTTCGAATCTCCGTGACAGGGTGAGCTCCCGTTGCTCGGTCCCTGCTCCTGCCAACCTAGCAGTTCGAAAGCAGGTCAAAGTGCAAGTAGATAAATAGGTACCACTCCGGCGGGAAGGTAAACGGTATTTCCGTGCGCTGCTCTGGTTCGCCAGAAGCAGCTTAGTCATGCTGGCCACATGACCCGGAAGCTGTCTGCAGACAAACGCCGGCTCCCTCGGCCAATAAAGCGAGATGTGCCGCAACCCCAGAGTCAGTCCCTTTACCTTTGTTGTTGTTGTTGTTTAGTCGTTTAGTCGTGTCCGACTCTTCGTGACCCCATGGACCAGAGCACACCAGGCACTTCTGTCCTCCACTGCCTCCCGCAGTTTGATCAAACTCATGCTGGTAGCTTCAAGAACACCATCCAACCATCTCATCCTCTGTCGTCCCCTTCTCCTTGTGCCCTCCATCTTTCCCAACATCAGGGTCTTTTCCAGGGAGTCTTCTCTTCTCATGAGGTGGCCAAAGTATTGGAGCCTCAGCTTCACAATCTGTCCTTCCAGTGAGCACTCAGGGCTGATTTCCTTAAGAATGGATACGTTTGATCTTCTTGCAGTCCATGGGACTCTCAAGAGTCTCCTCCAGCACCATAATTCAAAAGCATCTATTATTCAGCGATCAGCCTTCTTGATGGTCCAGCTCTCACTTCCATACATCACTACTGGGAAAACCATGGCTTTTACTATACGGACCTTTGTTGGCAAGGTGATGTCTCTACTTTTTAAGATGCTGTCTAGGTTTGTCATTGCTTTTCTCCCAAGAAGCAGGCGTCTTTTAATTTCATGACTGCTGTCACCATCTGCAGTGATCATGGAGCCCAAGAAAGTAAAATCTCTTACTGCCTCCATTTCTTCCCCTTCTATTTGCCAGGAGGTGATGGGCCCAGTGGCCATGATCTTCGTTTTTTTTTATGTTGAGCTTCGGACCAAATTTTGCGCTCTCTTCTTTCACCCTCAATAAAAGGTTCTTTAATTCCTCCTCACTTTCTGCCATCAAAGTTGTGTCATCTGCATATCTGAGGTTGTTGATATTTCTTCCGGCAATCTTAATTCCAGTTTCGGATTCATCCAGCCCAGCCTTTCGCATGATGAATTCTGCATATAAGTTAAATAAGCAGGGAGACAATATACAGCCTTGCCGTACTCCTTTCCCAATTTTGAACCAATCAGTTGTTCCATATCCAGTTCTAACTGTAGCTTCTTGTCCCACATAGAGATTTCTCAGGAGACAGATGAGGTGATCAGGTACTCCCATTTCTTTAAGAACTTGCCATAGTTTGCTGTGGTCGACACAGTCAAAGGCTTTTGCATAGTCAATGAAGCAGAAGTAGATGTCTTTCTGGAACTCTATAACTTTCACCATAATCCAGCGCATGTTTGCAATTTGGTCTCTGGTTCCTCTGCCTCTTCTAAATCCAGCTTGCACTTCTGGGAGTTCTCGGTCCACATACTGCTTGAGCCTTCCTTGTAGAATTTTAAGCATAACCTTGCTAGCGTGTGAAATGAGTGCAATTGTGCGGTAGTTGGAGCATTCTTTGGCACTGCCCTTCTTTGGGATTGGGAGGTAGACTGATCTTCTCCAATCCTCTGGCCACTGCTGAGTTTTCCAGAATTAAGTGTAACTATGTATGTTCTTAAGTTTCCTTTTAGATTCTATTGTTGCGAATTTGAAACACAAAGATCCGCCCCCTTTATAGAAGCACTTTGTCCTGGGGCTGTCTTTTAGACATATCCCTCACAAAGCAGCTTACATAAAATAATCACAAAGTACAAAAGAACAATACTAAAAACCGTTCAATTCACAAACAAAAGGAAATGCAGCCCAAAGCCCCAATACATAACTCAGGTACATTATATAAAGAAATAAACCTAATGCTGGTGCTTCTGTTCTGGTTTCTAACACTCATTTTAAGCTTCAGCACCTTGTTGTGTTATGGAAATGTGATTCCCCCCCCCCAAAAATATTGCCATGTCACTCCAAATTTTAAACAGTGTGTATGCCAGGATACCGGCCCAAATTTTGTTACTTGAAATTACAGTGCAAAACTCACAATTTTCTGAGTTAAATCAGCTGCAAGTGATTCCCCCCCCCCCCCCGGAAACAATAAAATTAGTGGAAATTAGGGCTAACCTTCTCCTAGATTCCACTAGACTTCCAGATGTGACTTTTATGTGACAGAGCACATAAAATGTGGAAATTAACAGGTAAGGAAATGTTGGGGAGTGAAATAAAGTGCTGCCTGAACGAAGCATACAGAGTAATTCTTAGTGGGTGGAAATGCACTTTAAATGGATGGTGTTCATGCAGACTCTATCCAGTGTTTCCTAAACACTGAATTCCTTCTTCTTCTCCAAGTGGTTGCGCTCTGGGTTTTGTGGAGTTTCTCCTGTCCCTCACTTGTCCAGATTGGTGGAGTTCTGTAGCCATTTATCTAGAGAGACCACTCCACACAGCAATTATTGGGTGAGAGTTTGGCTTCTTATTGCATTGAAAGAAACACAACTCTCAGCAACTTGTCATCACAGAAGCACTGCTTGTCCAAAGCTGGTGGTTATGTATACCCTCTGCATTCCCCATCAATAAACAAGGCAATTTAAGACAACCAGTTGTGTTACAAAAGCCGTGGTGGGCTCAAGTCAATTCGCCACAAGAGCTTTAATTTAGCTTTTCTTTAAATCAGTCTAGGGACACTGAGGAGACAAACAGTACACTGTGGAAGTATTTAGCATGCTAATGATATAAGAGAGTTGGCAGAGAACCAGACAGTATTTAACAGGTCTAAGCGACCATACTCTGCTAGTCTTCTCAATGATGTTCCAGATTCTGCCAGACTCTCCCTATGGCATACCAAATTTTGTCAAAATGACCCATCAGGTCAATGGCTGCCCTTGTTTTGCCCTTTACCCACCAGATTTCTTCCTGATCCACCCCTGACTGGATCAGTTTCGGTCTAGCTCCATATGCCATGCTCTGTCCTCTGCACCTAAGATTGATTCCACATTTTAGCACCCCCAATACATTAGTTTTCTACAATCAGCTAGAAGATTGCATTTTTACCTAGGCATGCTGATGCTTCTATTTCTGGCTTTTTCAGTGGCTCAACCACCCAAATTTGCTATTAGAGGGAATGATTGTTTCTGTCCACACTTTGCAGAACTCTCAGATCCTATTCATTTAAAAAAAGAACTTTTCTCCCCTTCCTCTTCCACATGCCATTCTTCCCATCTTTATCCACCTTCTGTCACACACAGTTGTCCTGCTTTTTATTATATTAACACACACCCTCCCTTTTGCTAGTAACTTGGGGAAAATAGCTTCTGCCTTGTTTTCAACTCCTTTTCATATATTTTCTCTTGGCTTCTATAAGTTCAGGGCTCTTTATTCACATTCCGACGCATGGAGGCAAGTCCACCAGGATGAGTGGGGCACTGCCCCACCAAACTCAGTTTGTCCCTCTCACTTGTCTACCTTCTTGCTAACAGCCAGCCTAAGCAGTGGCCCTGGCTGTTACCTTCCTTCTCCTTAGTCTCAATGTTGCCTTTGTTGTTGTTGTTGTTCAGTCGTTTAGTCGTGTCCGACTCTTCGTGACCCCATGGACCAGAGCACACCAGGCACTCCTGTCTTCCACTGCCTCCCGCAGTTTGGTCAAACTCATGCTGGTAGCTTCGAGAACACTGTCCAACCATTTTGTCCTCTGTCGTCCCCTTCTCCTTGTGCCCTCCATCTTTCCCAACATCAGGGTCTTTTCCAGGGAGTCTTCTCTTCTCATGAGGTGGCCAAAGTATTGGAGCCTCAGCTTCAGGATCTGTCCTTCCAGTGAGCACTCAGGGCTGATTTCCTTAAGAATGGAGAGGTTTGATCTTCTTGCAGCCCATGGGACTCTCAAGAGTCTCTTCCAGCACCATAATTCAAAAGCATCAACTCTTTGGCGATCAGCCTTCTTTACGGTCCAGCTCTCACTTCCATACATCACTACTGGGAAAACCATAGCTTTAACTATATGGACCTTTTCAGCAAGTAGGACCATGGGAACAGAGCCAGAATCAATTGGCTTTACCTGTTTTGGGTTCTGGCGCCACCTACTGCTGGCCTCCTGCCTTCTGTGCAACCATTCCCTCTGTACACCAGCGTCTACTGATTCTGATATAACTTTGCAGGTTTGCTTTGTCCCTCCATGCTTATTGCTATCAATATTTGCAGATGTCAATTGGTGAGGTTAATTTAGGATGCCTCACTTTTTGTGTCCTCTAGATTGCATCCAAACCATTTACGTAGTATATGTAAATTCTGTTCATGTCTCCACAGAATTAACATCTGTTGAATTCACTGGGACTTAGTCCCAGGTAAGTGTTTACAGGAACACAGACTGATTAGCTTTGCTAATGCTGCAATCTTATACACACCCGAGTAAGCCCCACTGAACACAGTGGCGCTTACCTCTGAGTAAACACACATAGATTTGCATGATAAGACACTGCATTCCCTTGTTCCTCTCCTTACTTAAGTTGCAACTTGCTGTTTTAATCCTGTACGGCTGTGATAAAATCCAAGGACCAATGGCTGTGTGGTACAAACTGATTCTTCCATAGCCACATAGAGTAAGTATGATCAGCTCTTCTCTTTACCAAATCTAAGGGTACTTTCAAGAAGGGGCTTAATTTGCAAATGGGTCACTGAGATATTGGAAATGGGTCATTGGCAACATGTGTTCCTCCCACTGCCTTTATTGGATTTCCCCCAGAAAGGGAAAATCTGGATTAAGTGGGGGGAAACTGGGGGCTGGCATTTTCATACCAGTGATGTTGTGAGATCAGTGCAAACAAAACAAAACCCTTGCATGCATGAGGAGCACTGATCTCAAATTAAACACCCATCTGGAAGTACCCTAAGAGTCTGAGATGATGCTCATCTATTTCCTCTTATAGAAAGTAAGATATGAGAAGAAAGTCTGGAGGAGGAACAAGGTGGGGTGGGTGTGCAAGAGCTTCTTCCTCTGTCCAAACTTTGCGGGTAATTCTCTTGTTTGCTTCCAAGCATAAGCTGGAGAACATGAGTAAAAAGTATGCAGGATGCTAGTGGAATATTGCCAGTTGTAAACTTCCCATTCACCGAGAGCTCTCAAGGTGGTAAAAACTTGATAGCAAAATGCAAAAATGAAACACCAGCAATAAGACCACAATAGCACAAGAATGCCATCTCAAAACAACAGTGCAGTGGTCTTGTTCACCATCATATGTTGAACAGAATGGATGTGCTTCCAGCAGGAGATGAAAGGATGTGAACGAGGGGGAAGAGTTTATCTCCAATGGGATTCACTAATGGTGTGTTGCCCCATTAGCTCAGTCCCTACCTGTCCACCAGTCCACATGGAGGCACTGGTTGTCAGCTTCCTCCTCCTTATCTCATTGTTGCCTTAGAGAACTCTGTAGGGAATAAGATGGGGACAAAAGTAGAATCGCAGCTGGCTCTACATATCAGTGGCTCTGGCTTCCACCTCCTGTTGGCCTCCTGCCTTACCCCTACCAGCCCTAATGAACACCAGCCACTACTGACTGAGAGGGAATTCCACAGACAGCCCATGCACAGTCCTCCATAATTTCTGCACAGTATTGAGAAAGTCCACCTTGAGACTTATCTCTGATTCCTGTATCGGACTGAAAGAGACCCAATGTGGCTTGCTTTCTAATTTGTGGTGGTAGTAATGCCTCTATGATCAGCTTCATGCTTCTTTCCGCTCCAGCACCACACTAATGGCAATGCTGAACCAGTTTGTGAGTTATGAACCGGCAAACATCTGGAGGCAGTGAGGGGACGAATGCTTCATGGCCCAAAACATGCTGAGTATTTTGCTCTTGCGCATGGTACCATATGCATGGAAAGCCAGATGCAATGTGTGCTGTGAGTAGTCACTTGTAGTGTGAAATGAATTTCCTTCGATTGCATTAACTAAATGTTCCATAACAATGAGGGGAAACTAGAGGAAGCTGCCTTGTGGTATGTTCTTGTGTAAAAGTGGGATTCTGCTATTGAAATGCCTCCACTTGAAGAAAATATGGAACCAAATGCTAAGGACTTAAAAGACATGCAAGCTTTCAAGCTCCACATGACTTTTAATAAACTTGTATAGAGAGGTAGCCAAATTAAGGGGGTTGGTGGGTGGTAGAAAGAGGGTCAAGCATTGATAGGCCCATTTCCCATATCTTTCAGAGCACTGGTGGTGCAGACGTACAGTACAGAAGCTGTACAGAAGCTTCTTCTTGCAGGCTTTAGGAGATATCACCTTCATCTGCCCCTCTCTCTCTCTGCACACTACAGTGGTACCTCAGATTACAGACTCCACTAACCCAGAAATAGTACATTAGGTTAAGAATTTTGCTTCAGGATGAGAACAGAAATCGTGCTCCGGTGGCGTGGCAGCAGCAGGAGGCCTCATTAGCTAAAGTGGTGCTTCAGGTTAAGAGCAATTTCAGGTTAAGAACGGACCTCCAGAATGAATTCAGTACTTAACCCGAGGTACCACTGTATTGTGAGCCAGTGTGGTGTAGCCGTTTGAGTGTCAGACTACAACCTGGGAGACTTCGGTTCTCATCCTCATTCAGCCATGAAGCCCACTGAGTGACCTTGGGCCAATCACTGTCTCTCAAACAGACCTCACAATATTGTTGTGGGAATTAAATTAGGAAGGGGAGATTAAATTAAGAAGGGGAATTAAATTAGGAGAGCATGCTACCTTGAGCTCCTTGGGGGAAAAGGCGGGGTATAAATGTAAACAAACAAACACACATTTAAAGTATCCTCACACCACTTTAACAGCCATGGCTCTCCTCCACCAAGAATCCTGGGAACTACAGGATGCTGAGAGTTGTTAGCAGACACCTATTCCCTCATGGAACTACAGTTTTTAGAGTTCCCTGGGAAGAAGGGTTGTTTGTTAAACCAGTCTGGGAATTGTAGCCCTCTGAGAGGAACTGGGATCTCCTAACCATTCTCTGTATAGTTCTCAGGATTCTTTGAGGGAATCCATGACCATTTGAAGTGGTATGATACCACTCTAATGTAGAATGGAGACGGGGCCCACCATTGCTGTTTTGTTATGGTGGTAACTCCAATTCTCATTTGGACCCCACACACTTTGCATACACCAGAACCTGTTGGTGCTCCAGTCCTAGAGCATCTGTCTTGTGGGCTCTGCTTGTGCTTTTACAAAAGGGATGGGGAAGCCAGTAGTCCTCCAGATGTTTTCTCTTTCAGCTCGCAGCCAGCATGGCAGGGAAGATAGGAGTTGTAGTCCAACAGTATCTGGAAGGTCACAGGTTCCTCATCTCTGCCCTAGAGAGTGAAAAGATTCATTGTTACCCTACAATTCACTCCTTCCTGCCCAGACAACTTGTTTTGCAAGTGTCTCCAAGAGTTGTCCTACAGGAAGATGAGGAAAGAGCAGCCACGAGTGGAAGAACTGTCTATTGCCCCTCCCTAAGAAATATGGGCTTTGGACAACAGAGAAATGGATTGTGCAGGTATGTTTTGTCAAATGCTTTCATGACATGGTGCTTCTCTTGAAAATATTTTGCCCGTATCTTTAGGGAGCTTGGGGGGTAGCAGGGGGAGAGAAATAAAACTCATGTGTTCATAATTTTAGAAGTCCCTCAAGGGAGCTGGCCTCTGGCAGCATGACTAAAATGGATGTTCTGGTTGAGAATGGGGCATTGCAGATGGAGGAATGGTAAAGAACAAAGCATCTTGGAAGCCTCTTGGTTATGCCTCTGGGGAGGTAACCCCAGCCTGTCTCTGTCACCATTCTAGCATGAATAACTAGAAAACTAATTAACAGTGGATGCAAATAATGAACATCTGTGAAGCCAGACAGCTTTGCCCCAGGAAGACGGTGAGAGAGGACTCCAAAGCTGAGGGGTGAACTCTGGTGGTGTTTGACAAATGTTCTTTTTTCAAACGATTAAGCTGAACTCTGGATTGACAATTAACTGCACTTTTGGAGAGACCGACGTCGTTCTAATTTTGTTATCACATCTCCCGCATATCAAACCCAAAAGGCTGTACAAGAAGAAACAAAACTGTGCTCTAGGTCAATAATTCATTACACAGAAACATCATACAGCTCTTTGGGAGGACGTTTGTGGGGAAGGGCGATGGTGAAAAACCCAGAGAACAAGAGGACTCGGAGGATGCTGAAACCCATTCAGCGTGTAGCAATTTTTTAAAACGTCAGCAACATCACTGCAGAAAAGTTCCAAGGGAACACGCTTTTGCATGCACAATACTTTGCATTTCAGTATTTGTGCAGTGAAGTTTGGTCCATTAGAGTAACACTCACTGAGAGATCTTGGCCCAGACACTTCCTCTCAGCCTAAGTCGCCTCACAGGGTTGTCATGAGGATAATATGGGGAGGAAGAGAACCATTTATGCCACCTTGAGTGACTTGGAGGGATGTGGGAGACATAAATGTAATAAAATAAATAAATATTCTTAGGTTAGTACTAGAACTGCCTCAATCTTATTTCTGATATGGATTCCCCAAAGCAATTCATTTCATTTAACAGAGATGTAGAGGATCTGATATGAGAAATAAATGCTGCATAGAGTTAAAAAGTAAGTGTTCTTGTTGGCTAGTTTGGCATCATTCCTTTTCCCACTTGGCAGGCTTGAGGGCAGACCCTCCAACATCCCACTGATCAAAATCAGGACACTTGAGTTTTTTTGGTCCTGAACTCTTGCAGGAGCCAGCTGACTTGCACCAGAGAGCAAGGGGGCATTTCAGGATCCAATCAGAAGCCAGGATGGCTTCTGTAATTCCAGGATGTCCAGGATGTCTCGCTTAAATCTGGGCGGTTGAGGGGTATGTGAGGGCTTAGCCCTGGTTAAGTGGTTCTAGGTTAAGTGAATGGTATCAGTCTCTTTCTGCAGATTGTCCAGTCATTTTTGCTCTTGTATGAATAATAACCATGTGCATTTGAAGATGATTTCAAAGGAAAAAAAGAAAGGCATTCTCATACACACTGTTGACCTCTCCCTTTAATGCACTTGAGAGGTTTGGCAGCTAGGTTTTAAAGTGCTGTTTAAGGCTGTTGTGGTTTAGTGTTTGGTAGACAAACTTTCATAAATTATATCCCTGTAAAATAGAGTGTTTAGATTTGATGTCAGATAGTGTGGAATTATACCCTCAAGCCTTTATTAATCAAAGCAAATATACAGCCTTTTATGTTGTTCCAGACAGGAAAGGTCAGAGATGTGGATTCAGCCCTATCCTACACAGAGGTGCCTGGTGTTGAATACACAACCTGATCAACTGAGCAGGTCTTTATAAACTCAAAACCATCATTCCTTGACTTCAGCTGGATATGCAGCAGCAAGACAATTTATCATGGGCTAATTAATATTGGATTATGGGTACAGAGGAGTCCGACCATTGATTCCATCTAGCTGAGTATTGTCTGCACTGACTTGCAGCTGTTCTTCAGGGTTTCTTACATGGAACAGCCCCAACCCTAACATGTTGCATGGTTAATTAACACATTTGCATCCCATCCTTCCTCCAGAGAATTCATAGCAAGGTTCATGATGTACTCTTTTATACTCACAACAGTGCTGTGGGGTAGTGTGTCAGGTCCCATGTCATTCAGCAGCCTTTATTGTACATACACGCAACCTAAACTAAAATACAGGTCACTGTCATAAACTGCTTTTACCTTGTATTTTTGTTCAGTCCCCCCCCCCCCCCGTTTTAAATAAAAATGAGCAGGGTCTTGAAATTTGGAGCCAGAGTCAGCTTCAGTTTTACATTGATTGTTAATTGTTTTACTGTTCCATTTTCAGTGGACTGTTTTTATGTAGAGCTGCAAATAATTAAGCAGTGTAGAATTGTTTCAAATAAAGAAACATAGTTTCCATGAATTCCAATGGGTCATCAGCTTATTCAAAACCATAGTATGCCAGGCTTGCACTCTGCTCCCCTGATGTTAAATACTGATACTGATTTTGTCGCCAGTGTTTCACACTTAGGAATCTAACGGTAACTATCCAGCTTTCCACTCACCTGCCCAGCTCTTCCCAATCCAAGTCCAAACAAAAACCCACCAAAATAATTGGCACTTCCCAATGACAAGTGTATCTAGAGATCTCCACAGTCCACCAGAAATACTAATCTTAGCAGTACTTAAAAACTGAGCCTGTGCCAGCCACACAAAATGCCCTTTGCTGATCTATCTTCATTTATTTATTAAAATGTTTATCAGTTGCAGTTATTTTTGAAGAGACGCTGGCTTTCTGAGGTTCCGACCTGGAGAGACTTTGGCTTTCTAGGCTTAGAAGGACCACAGCAAGTGAGGTTCAAAGGCCTTGATTTATGTTCTGTGGCCCTTCAAAAACATTAACCCAACGCTAATGAATCAGCTGGATCAGATTATATTGTCGTAGGAAGGCATGGATCACAGCTGAAAATCTTCACAATTTTGATGCACAAAAAGAGAACATCTGTATGGGATTTAGGGTGGCTATGTGTCCTCTTTTACAGAGTACAGGCCTCTTTTTGAAGGCATCCTTTATTTAAGCCTTCTTCAACCTTGGGTCACCAGATGCTGCTGGATGTTGTTGGACTACAACTCCCATAATTTGTGACCATGGGCTCAGTTGGCTGGGGATGTCTGGTCCCAGTCTAATTTTAAAAGCCAAAAGTGGGGTGGACAGGGGCCTTGGAGTCACCCATAAACATTCGTACTTGGACATCAGCCTGAGCAGGCACACCCAGGGGACCTGATCACCCTCTTCCCCAGTATGATGAGATGTACTGTCTTTCTATTTCAATTATAGTCCTTATCTCTACACATACACCAACATAAGCAAATTCTAATGCAAATTGGTGTATTCTTTCATTGGTGATGCCCACCGCAAAAGGACTGCACTTATTTGTGAAATATTTATGAAAGAAATCCTTGCTCAATTTCTAGGAATGTGTCTTTTGTAGCAGGGCTGTTGAGGTACTTGAGAAAGAAGTGTGTGCAGGTTCTCTCCCGAGGCTGAAGCTGTAACAAATGCTTCCCTTTAATATTAGCCGTCTTGGTGAGAAACAAGGCAAATGGCTCTTTTACACATCGTGTAGTGGAGAAAAAGGTTTATTTTCTTTCATTGGCAAACAGCTAATGAGATTAGGCAAACAGAGAAACCTTTGCTTTAGCCTCTTGAATATTTAGTATGTTTGCACATTTTGGCAAGAGCAATATTTTCCTTTCTCTGTGGGTTTGTCTGCTGTTGTAAATACATATTGCGTGGCCTGGCATTCTCCCCCCCCCCCCTTTCCCCAATCGCTTCCCCCAACATGCCTCATTTCCCAGCCTCATTCACATTCATTTGCAAATTAATTAGTTTAAACAATCCTGCCCACACATCTTTTTCATTTCAGAGTCACAATGCGCAGGTGACCTCTTTGGTCAGGTGCTTCAATCATATGGCACAAATAATTAACAATAAAGCTTGTGGGTCTCTCCCATTGAGAAAAGAAGATGGATTTGAAAGGGGGTTCATTAATAACTTCATCACTCCCCTCCCCATTTCTCAAAAATCATAACTGAATTCAAAACTGTCCTAAAATGGATCCATAAACTTAACCTATATTGAAATATGAGGAAGTCAAATTCTATGAAATATGAGGAAGGCAAATCCCAGGCTTTGGAGGGGGCCCTGATGACTTTAAATCAGTGAAGAAGGACCCGGTGACTCTTCTATGTTGTTGGACACCTGGAACCAGCATGGCCCTTGGTCAAGGATGATGGGATTTGTAGTCCAACAACATCTGGAGGGTCGCACATTCCCCATCCCAGTAGCATATAAAGAAGTATTTTGCTACTAGGCTTGACAATTCTTAGCAGTATAGCTAAGACCGGGTCTTAATAACCTCCTTTGAGCATTTTAGAAGAGGACAATAATCTGAAGCTAAATTCCACATGTTTCAGATGTTTAGAGATGAGTTTTCAACAGCCTGGCCTTTTCCATATCACTTGGTGTTATGCCTGTATAGGGCACTGAATCATCCATCAAGGACATAAACGGTGCCTTTTTAATCAGTGAATGCCCTTGAGCTTCCTATTTCTGCACACCAGTTTGCTCATTTACTACTCTCTCCCCCCACATTGTCAATCTGTTAGCCTCTATTTGCTCTGGCCATGGTTATGATGGAAGAATGCTTGTACTGGACACAATTCAGTGAAACTGCAGTTACTGCATTGCACCTACATAGTTTGCCGTATTATATTGTCACTCTGTGTTTGTGTGTGTGTGTGTGTGTGTGTGTGAATGTCATGGTCTCCAGCCTCAGACCCACAGGTTTGCATAAAATTTGCACATGCTTTGTGTCATATGCACATTTCTGTTCTATTTTGCAGCTGAAGTGGAGGGCCCGAAGGCTAAACCTGGGGATGGCGCTATGATGAGGCAGTGAGTGACATGTGGCCTGCCCTGTACCTCCTATGCTAGCCTGTTAACCTCAAGTGCAGTGGAAGACACTATCCTTTCACCAGGATTGGAGTAAGATCCAACTGCTAGTCCAATTGGCTTCAATAAGTGCCTTGGGGAAGGGTGCCATCTTGCCCTTTGCCTCAGGCAGCAAAATGTCTTGAGCCAGCCCTGGCTAAACCTGGTGAACTATGTCAGAAATTTTGCACCTGCTTACCTAGGAGTGGAGGAATGTGGGTGGTGCTGTGGGTTAAACCACAGAGCCTAGGACTTGCCAATCAGAAGTTCGATTCACTGCGACGGGGTGAGTTCCTGTTGCTCGGTCCCAACTCCTGCCCACCTAGCAGTTTGAAAGCACATCAAAGTGCAAGTAGATAAATAGGTACTGCTCCGGCGGGAAGGTAAACAGCGTTTCCATGCGCTGCTCTGGTTCGCCAGAAGCGGCTTAGTCATGCTGGCCACATGACCTAGAAGCTGTATGCCGGCTCCCTTGGCCAATAAAGCGAGATGAGCGCTGCAACCCCAGAGTCGGCTACGACTGGACCTAATGGTCAGGGGTCCATTTACCTTTACCTTTAAGTTCAATATGCAGTGAATTCTTAATGCCTCTTTACAAAGTTTTCACATTTTGCGGGGCCTGGATGGCTCAGCTGGTTAGAGTGCGGTGCTGAGCCCAGTTCAAGGTGTTGGTGCTTTCCTTTAAAGCCCTAAGAGATTGGAGCCCAAATGTTTAAAGGAGAGCCTCCTCTCATACCAACATGGTAAATCCTTCTCCATACTCCATGTACGGAAGACATATATTACATGTGGACAAATAAACAAGAGAGACTTTTCTATGGTAATCCCAAAGCTATGGAACACCCTCTGCAACGAGGCTGTCTTTGTGAGGACTGATACTGGGTTAAAACTTCTTTATCTGCCCAGTCATTTTTAAAAGAATGCATTTTCAACAAATTGAACAGTTTTATTCCTCTATTGTGGTTTAATATTTAATATTGTAGTATTTTATTGCAATTTTTCAATTCTTATGTGTATTACCCTGAAATACATTTTGCGATTAAAAGTGTGGTTTCTATTTATTTTATTTTATGGCCATTGTTTGTGGAGGAAAGCTCTTTTATGTTGCCTTCCTGCATAAATAATAATTTATTCCTACACTGGTGCTTCGTGATAGCTGTGCGCTGAACCGAAGAAAATACTCTTCATTCCAAAAGCGACTGCAAAGCTAACGGATATTAGCATCAAATGTTGATCTATCTTTCTATCTGGTTGTTGCCGGCATTAGTCATACTCAGAGTAGACCCATTGAAATTAATCGGCATGACTAACTTAGGGTTATGAATTTCAGCGGGTCTGCTCTGAGTATAAATTAATTCGATGCAACCCCACAACATATCCAGCTATCTGTTCTTTATGGAAATTTTTGAAATTAACGCAAACTTCAGAGCATTTCATTGGTGTGTTGTCCTTCTTTCTTGGAGGAAGCGATAGATTCTGCAAAAAATGAGTGGCAAGCTTTTTCATTAAAAAAAAATGAGAGTAGACCGTTTGAAATGAATGAACATGATTAAGCTAGGTTCATTAATTTCAATGAGTGAAGCTTAGTTGAACACCACCCAGATTTATGATAGTGCTGCTGGCTCATTGCTGCCCAAGGGTCATAGAAATATGTCTTGCAACACCTGTTGCTGGAGAACAACGGTGGGAGATGGATTTTGCCTATATGTTCTGCTACCTATAGTTGGCAACTACAGTGGTACCTCGGGTTAAGAACTTAATTCGTTCCGGAGGTCCGTTTTTAACCTGAAACTGTTCTTAACCTGAGGTACCACTTTAGCTAATGGGGCCTCCCACTGCCACCACATGATTTCTGTTCGCATCCTGAGGTAAAGTTCTTAACCGAAGGTACTACTTCCGGGTTAGCGGAGTCTGTAACCTGAAGCATCTGTAACCCAAGGTACCACTGTATAGGAAACTGGATGCTGGACTAGATAGGCTTTCAGCCTCGTCTGGAAAGACTTTTCTTACACTGTTTGTTATTATACCTTTATGGCTTCAATTAAATGCATAGCATTTTTCTGTCTTGAGGACGTGCTGGCTCAAGCCAAAGACCCAAGTCACAGTGGCGAAACAGGTGCCTGTGGGAACTGAGTGAAACAGCATTCTCCCCACTTGTGATCTACAGCAACTGGCATTTAGAGGAAAACTGCCTCTGACCCTGGAAAGAGGAACACAGCCATCATGGCTAATAAAACAGACAGCTTTCCGGGTCATGTGGCCAGCAGGACTAAACCTCTTCTGGCGCAATAGAACACCATGATGGAAACCAGAGCACACAGAAACACCGTTTACCTTCCCGCTGCAGCAGTACCTATTTATCTACTTGCACTGGTGTGTTTTCAAACTACTAGGTTGGCAGGAGCTGGGACAGAGCAACAGGAGAGCAATCTGTCACAGGGTTTCAAACAGCTGACCTTCTGATCAGCAAGCCCAAGAGGCTCAGTCATTTAGACTACAGTACCACCCGCGTACACATATACTGGCTTAAAATGCAGCTAGGTTGTTCCTGTTTGGTTTGAAGCTGCTTGGGAGGAAATGAATCAAAACACTGTATTTCATAATAAATTACAGAATAGATATAGATAGTGGCTAATGTCATGTGCCAGTGTGGTATAGTGGTTAAGAGCGGTAGTCTCGTAATCTGGGGAACCGGGTTCGCATCTCCGCTCCTCCACATGCAGCTGGTGGGTGACCTTGGGCTGGTCACACTTCTCTGAAGTCTCTCAGCCCCACTCACCTCACAGAGTGTTTGTTGTGGGGGAGGAAGGGAAAGGAGAATGTTAGCCACTTTGAGACTCCTTAAAGGGAGTGAAAGACGGGATATCAAATCCAAACTCTTCTTCTTCCTCTTCTGTAGGGGCTCCTTGACGCAGAGTTAACAGGAGTGTGCAAGCAGCCGAAATTCTGTAGTTTAACTGTGTGCTGTACATTATAGTACTTCTTTCTGTTCTGAATCTTCCAACATCCCATGAAGATTGGATGGCCCAGAGATCTAGCATTTGTTGGAGTTTGTTAAAAATATTGCGGCAGCGTTCAGAAAGAAATAATCTGGTTGCAAGGATAAGGAAAAGTTTGTTTCTGAAGGCAAACAAGGCCATTCTAAGCACAGGCTTTGAACGCAGCCAAGATGGAGTCAAGAAGTTAACATTAGTACATGCTGGCTCTTACATCCACTGAACTTTGAGAAGAAGCAGGAAGGAAGTAAATCCTGAAAGGAAATTATCTAGCAAATAGTTACTAAAAGAGAAGCAATCGGTGAGGAGGAAAAGGTTGACTTTCTTTCTGTCACCCCACATCGGTCCAAGTAGCTTATTGCAAGCGTTGTTGTTTTACTCCCAACATTGTTACAAGATGCTGTTATGCGTAATCTAGAAAAAAAGAACAGTTTTCTCCCTATCCGATTTCTCCACACCATACAAAACCTTATACGCCTCTGTCATGTCTTGCTGTTGGGTCTGATCAAAACAGTTTGGCCATTTCTGGCACACTTTCAAGCTGAAGCTGGCGAAATCCAACACCTGCTTTCAACTGAGTTGCCAACAGCTCATCCCTGAACAGTTTGGGTACCCTCCAGAACAGCATGGGAGGTAGTGCAAGAGGCTGAAGTAGAAAATGGGATCTTGTGAATTTGCCCTTCTGCTCATGGATGTGATGGATGCAAGCCCCCTCGAACAATAAGTCAGGAGATAACTTTGGTTAAAGATATGTGCATTTAGCATGCCATCTGATAAAGTGATGCATTTACCATTTCTGTGAGCAATCCATGGTGTCCGTTTATTGGCATGAAAACAGGACTGTAAAAAAGCTGAGGCGGTGTTTGGCAAAGGTTTAAAAGGCCTGAAATTGGCTTCAAGGGAAGATCTGTAAAACCTCGGCATTTGGCTTTTCAGTGGATGGGGCCGTTGCTAATGTGAAAGATTTAGTAGGCAAGTCTTGGAGGAGTGCTGAAATTGCTACGGCTAGGCATTCCTTGTAACGAGGACTAATAAGAAAAGTAGATTTTCCCCATGTTCACTGGAATGATTAAGCTCCGTCATTTGCGGCTGAGGTTTTATTTAAAGCTCTGTCACAAGCCATAGACTTAGAAAAGCAGCAGGTTCTATCATTTCACTTTAAAGCCATTCTTTTTTAAAATGGGGGGGGGGAGAATATTTCAAAATTGGATTATTTCAATTGTTGGCATTTTCCGGGTGCTAATTCCTCGTCAAAGCAGTGCTTTATTAGGTGTGGTTCCCTGCTAAGCTTCTTACCCATGCTTCCCCCCCACACCCCTTGGCTAACTACATTAAAGGTGCCTTTGAATGATTGAACTTGACATTGTGGACAATCTCATCTTTAGCGCTACACAATTATATGTTCAGATATGATTTAATTCGTGTCATTGCCAATTGATGTTGATGGCATAGAAGCGTTCGGCACCTGTAAAAATCACAGCCTCAAGAGATCTGTGTCAAGACAGCTTCTTTCTTTGTTTTAAAAACTAGCAGTGGGAATATTTGATACTCCTATTATATTTCAATTTTTAAAAACTGGGAAATAAAAGGAGATTCATGAAGCTCTCTCTACACACACACACACACACACATTATTTTGGGGGAGTCAGAGATATCCATGAGACCAGTCCAGCCATATGGAATGTTGAGCATTATCTAAGATATAAGAATGACCATTCTTTCCAATACATTGATAAGATTGGGATTGTGTGGCTATCATTCACAAGGTAATGTGAAGGCTGTTGTCATATATATTGACACCCATCCAACTTAATAGGATTGATTTCTAAGAAGAGATGTGTAGGGTGGTGCTGGAAACCTCATAAAGCAACACGCATTGATCATGGAAAAACATAATGTTGGAGTTCAACCAGTTTTGGAAACACTTTCACAGTTGTTATTACAAATGGATCTTTTTCTCTGGGGTAAAGTTATGGGAAGGGTAGTTGGTTCTGTATGTTAGAAACAAAAGCCAGCTGTGGATGATTGGCCAGCATTTGTAACATCACCAATACATACTCTCACCCAATTTTCACAGCAGTTTTACAACCAAATGTTACAATTGTTTCCATTTTGAGGGGAAAGACACATCCCTGGCTATTGACCATGTTGGACAAGGCTAATTGGAGTTGGAGACCCGCAGCATCTGGGGCAGAGGGAACTGTGTTGGCTATCCCTGTACTAGAATCTAATTAATCAGATGCATAAATTAAGCCCTGTTTGAGCAGGTGCAGAACTCTTTGATCTCCTCCCACATATATGACAACTCAGCTTACAGTGTAGATATGTGCGGTTTCAGAGCCTCCACTATTTTCAAATGTTTCCTGCAACAATGAAGACTAGAAACCTAATTTTTAAAAAGATTAGCCAGATTTGATATTAGGAGTTATGCTTTATGTAAGGAATACACAGGCTATGAATCTTTAATCTGCCTGAATGGTAAAGTATAAGGGATTATGTTCCAGCAGCACAGATCTCTGTGCGATGCCTTTATATTTCGGGCTGCAAAGGTTTCTACCTTTGACTCCCAAGATCATTATTTTCGTCCCTGGTGTGGTGCATTATGCATTTATAAAGCAAAGGCCAGAATCTGATGTGTGACTCCTACTTGTTACAGAAGTGATCCCATCAAAATGTCTCATGGGGAATGGGATATGGTGGCTGTTCTGTGCCACTTAATGAAATCGGTCCATTTTGCGATGCTTTTAATTGAATTGAAGTTGTCAGCTCACATATCCCTGGAACAGCGAGGAGCCCAAACATGTTAATCAGAAAGGTCTACCATGGTAATTTGTCTGTTGCTCACAACACGATAGCCTGCAATCAGTGTTGTAGTTGATAGACTAGTGAAAGGCAGTTTTGGTTTACAACATCATTTTATACTTCCCTGGCTTGTCAAATCAAATGTCAAAAAATTATAAAAGAGAAAGCCAGGGACGCAAGATTTGCAACCCACGAAGTCTATGCATAACTTGCCCATGTCAGTGACAGATCATTCAACTGTTCTAATTTATTCTAGCCTGCTAACTTTAGGGCAAATTTTATATTTAAATTACATTTTTCATACAGGCGGGTATATTTTATATGCACGTTTGACGTACAAAGGGAGCACTATAGATGAGTAATGGGATGGCAGAAATAAAAAACGAGCAAGCTTGTCACAGCATTGGCCCATTGCTGCTGCTTTTTAAAAACGTAATATGAAAAGCATCTCTGAGGCTAATTTAAAATAAATGTCCCTGCTTTCCACGATGAGGCTTTTGACATGTATACCAACAGCTAACAGTTTGAGACATGCGCTGTGCTATTAAGACAAATTGTCGGTGGTATTTTACTGCCAGGGTTGACTTGTGTAATTATTAGAGTTCCCTTGGTCCTTGAGCCTAAGATATGAATAAAATCCATATTAAAAATTACACAAATAAGAATTGTGATATACAATGCTTTGCTGAGTTTATTTATATGTTGCTTTTCCACATTAAACACTTCCCAAAGCACCATACAATAAACATTAACTTATTCTCAGAATACATAACATTTTTTCTGGGGGGAGGGAAGAGGAGATTGTGATAAAACATAAATTCAAATAAGATAAAACCAACAATTCAATAATTGGGGAGGATAAATCCAGTATTACAGTAGCTTATGCCTTGAAACCAAGGATTTGCTGACAGGCACATCCTGTAAATGGAGTTCTGCTAATAAGGTAAAGGTAAAGGACCCCTGGATGGTTAAGTCCAGTCAAAGGCGACTATGGGGTTGCGGCACTCATCTCGTTTTCAGGCCGAGGTTGCTGGCATTTGTCCACAGACAGCTTTCTGGGTCATGTGGCAGCACGACTAAACCGCTTCTGGAGCAATGGGACACCGTGACAGAAACCAGAGCACAGGGAAACGCCGTTTACCTTCCCGCCACAGTGGTACCTATTTATCTACGCGCCCTGACATGCTTTTGAACTGCTAGGTTGGCAGGAGCTGGGACAATGCTACGGGACCTCACCCCTTTGTGCAGATTTGAACCACCAACCTTCTGATTGGCAAGCCCAAGAGGCTCAGTGGTTTAGACCACAGCACCACCTTTAGTTCTGCTAATGGGGCTCTGCCATCAGCAGAAGGGTAGCTGGTTTTCTCCACTGATCTCTCCATGTCCCCTCAAAAAACAGTTCTAGAGGGTTTAAGTGCACCACGAAAAGCAGTGCAATGGCCTGCAGGGGAGGGGGGAGACTAGTGAAAACTGCCACCCTCCAGTGTGAACCTCCTCTGGTTCCCAGAAGCCCTTCTGTTTCATTCCAGTTAGGATCCACGCCAATGAAAAAAATGACTACAAATATACAGGGGAATACAATCAAAACTAAAATACAGAAAAAGAAAGCCAGCCCACACCGCAAGTGCGAGTCGTGCTGCACTCTGTGCGCCCGCAGCATTCCTGGCTTAGCTACCATTCAGGGCTGGCAGGGGCTCATCACCAGGTGAGATGGTCCACAGCGAACTCGAGAGACAGTGTGGTGTAGTGGTTAAGAGCGGTAGACTCATAATCTGGTGAACCGGGTTCGCGTCTCCGCTCCTCCACATGCAGCCACTGGGTGACCTTGGGCTAGTCACACTTCTCTGAAGTCTCTCAGCCTCACTCACCTCACAGAGTGTTTGTTGTGGGGGAGGAAGGGAAAGGAGAATGTTAGCCGCTTTGAGACTCCTTCGGGTAGTGATAAAGTGGGATATAAAATCCAAACTCTTCTTTATCTCTGGTGACAACGAAAGTGAAGCATCTGGGAGGGCAATGGTGGTAGGTCTTGCCTTCACAGAGGTGAACGACTGTATTATTAACAACGCAGCAGCAGCAACGATGTACCAGGGAAGCAGTCTTTTTGCTTCCTGGCATTCACCGAAGAGGTTTCTCAAGAACATGGGGGAGAATTTTAATGGCATTCCCGTCCCTCTTTGGCACCCCCCACACCAAAGAAAATATGTGGTGGTCCAGCTTGTTCTTGGCCAGTTGGCCAAGCCAGCTTCCACCTCTCCGTTCCTTTTCGTCCACTTCATGATTCTCCTAGGTAGAATCTAGACACATATAAAAACCGCTCTGAAAATGCTTTTAAAAAAAATATTAATTGAGTTTTCCGTAAGGCATCACCACTGAGTGTCACCTAAAACACACTTAAAACGTTTTATTTGCAGCTGAATAGCCGAGTCCGTCGTCAAGAATTCGGCGTTGCTCCCCATCTCACACTTCTCTGTCTCAGAAAGTTTTCCACAGCAGTTCCCTTTCCACCTTCCCTTAGGGTTCCTGGCCTGGCTGCTTTTTCCTTCCTTTTGGTCACTGGGAACTCACCCTCACTTTCCATATTCGCCTCTTTGCAGCTATCTTGTGACTCACAATCCATAGTACTGGGTTTTTCCCCTTCTTTACTTCACAGGAAGTACCTCAATGAACCAGTCTGTGAAAATGTTAATGTGGGGTCCATTTGAAATGAAAGGAAGCTATAAACTACAAAAGAGAAGCAAATATGTACACAGAAGGAATTTCCCATTTACAGTCCGTTGTTAACAGAATCACAGAATTGCAGAGTTGGGTGGGACCCCGAGGGTCATCTAGTCCAACCCCCCGCAAGGCAGGAATCTCAATTGAAGCACCCATAGCAGATGACCATCCAATAAATAAATGCATTAAAAAAACCCTACATTTGAATTTTATACAGGAATATGAAATAAACATAAAATAAATAGAATTTTGAGTAAATAAAAAATAGGTGATATTTAAATGACTACTGTAGCTTGAGGCCCAGAATGGTCAAATGGTCCCTTGAGAGAACTTGCTCTGAAAAGCCGCTATGGACACCATCAGTGTGAAAGGTACCAGCAGTAGCAAATTAAACTTTAAATAATGCATAGTATACTGGCAAGCACTCCATTAAACATTCTGCCCTGGTTTCGTTCATAGCGTTCAGCCAACACTTTGTGGATATTAAATTTATGGCGGTGTTGAGTGTTTTACATTTAAGTATTAATTTAGAAACACTTTTCTACGTTGAAGAGATGTTCTTGGAAGACCTTTGTACCTCTTACTCATGTCAACCATTTGAATTATTTCCAGAGAAATTATTTCTCTATTTCGGCCACTACCGTTGAAAACTCCTGGAAGAGGACAATAGTATGTAGGAAAGTGTTCGGGGCTTTTATTTTAAGGGGAGACGGTTGTATCCAATGCAACTTGGGTCCATTTTTTAAAATGGCTCTACTCTGAATAGAACAGATTATCTTTGTGCCACCTTCCACGTACATCTGATTTGAGTTATAGACCCCAACTTTGGGTCAGATTCTATAAATTGCCAATTTCTGCTTATATGTGACAGCTTGACAGAGGGATCTGCTAACTGAGGGGCACTCTAGAACAGCCTTTCTCAGTTGTGGATCTGCAGATGTTTTTGAACTACAACTCCCATCATTGCATACCACTGGTCATGCTGGCTAGGAATGATGGGAGTTGTAGTCCAACAAACATCTTGGGACCCAAGGTTGAGAAAAGCTGTAGAAGCACCACTGTGTTGATAGAATACAAGATGTGCCACTACTCTCTTCCCTTCACCTTCGGAGGGAGGGTTGTCAAGCCTTTGTTCTTCCCATTCCATCATGTGAAATCTACTAGCAAGGAGGTCTAAGTTGGATGCTCTAAGCTTAGACCATGTAGCTTAACCAAACCATATTTGTGTTTCTATGCGGATAATTCAGAAATTCTCACCACTTTGGAACCTCAGTCTCACTGCCTGTGTTTTCTTACAGCTGTATGGAAAAGCACATGAATTTGACCTTTGAAGAGTTTGTAAGTAAACCATTTTTAATTTACCAAACATGGTCTCTTTCTATGCTAAGGGAAGTGGGGAACCTTGGAAGCAACTTAGAAGGGGATATTTCAAAGGTCTAACAGTCTACATTTCCATACTTAACTTTGCTGCACATTTTGTGATTTTAAATCTCTGCTGTGGCTCTATCACCAAAGAGTACTTGCCCCTGACCTGGATATAGGCACCCAGGGAACTCTCCTTTTATTATTATACCTAGCATTTAACCAAAACACAAAACAAAGACGAACAATTACTTGGCTGGAGAACCGCACAAGAAAATTTGTAGAAGTACATATTTTGAAGGATGCCTGTATTTCAGTTCTTATATTGTTTTGGAAAGTGGAAATGCCATTGGCTTGCCTTTAAATGTGTACTGAATCAAATTTCTCCCCCATCCCTTGTGGCAAGAGGCAATATTTCTCTGGCTCAGGTCACACTCACAGGGAGACCCTCTGGTGACTGGAATCTATTGGGGGAAAGGCACTTTGAGCACAAAGAGAGCACCTTGCCCAAAAGAGCCTGGTACTACAACTCACATGGGAACTTGAGCAGATTGCTAATGCTCCACTGCCTAGAATCTCTACAGGTGCCTTGCCTTGAGGGCTTAAGACACAAACACCATATCCTCCAACATGAACATACAGTGGTACCTCAGGTTAAGTACTTAATTCGTTCCGGAGGTCCATTCTTAACATGAAACTGTTCTTAACCTGAAGCACCACTTTAGCTAATGGGGCCTCCTGCTGTCTCTGTGCCACGGGAGCACGATTTCTGTTCTCATCCTGAAGCAAAGTTCTTAACCCAAGGTAATATTTCTGGGTTAGCGGAGTCTGTAACCTGAAGCATATATAACCCGAGGTACGGCTGTAGGGACATTTCTCACTCACTCCCAGATGACCCTCCTTTTGCCCCATGCAGAGAATTTCAACCACCACTGTACCAATGGGACACAGCAAACACCCCCTCCACTGTCCTGAGAAAAGCCCTTAATCCCAATTTTATTTTATTCTTTGGCAGATCTACAAAAAAGAAACACACACACCAACAAACTTTTTTTTGAAAGGGGCAGACCCACAAAGTTTTTCTTTTTAAAAAATCCAGACTCCTTGTGCTCTGCTTTGCTCCCCCTTTTCTCCCACCCAGGGCAGCCCTGCTCTCTGCCTGCACCTCAGGGCCTCAGCGACACAGCCTTTCCTCTTCCTCACCTGCTCTCCAGAAGCCGCTACGAGTTGCTCAAGAAAGGGGGCCAGTGGCATAGGAGGGGGGTGTGGTGGGTGTGGGTCGCCCCGGGTGTCATCACTGAGGGGTGGTGGTGACAAAATGGCAAAAATATGTGTTTTTGAAAAAATAACTCCTGCACCCACCGTGCGGCCCTTCCTACGCCACTGCAGGAGCACTCTCCCCTTGAGTGATTTCCAGAAACCGGAAGCATTGCTGCCTCCAAATTTGCAGGCAGAACACAGCCTTTATGGCTAGTAGCCTTCGGCAGCCCTCTCCTCCATGGATCTGCCTAATCCAGAGGCCTGGGGCACTGGGCGTCACACAATGTAGTGTCAGAAAATGCTTCAGCAGTACTGTCTACCTGGTAACCTGTCACCATCAGTGTGTCTGCTGGGTTTGCATCAACCAAATTCAGCCTGGTTAATACATCAGCAATTTTCTGTGCTTGGTGTACCAGAAAATTACCTGCTTGGTCCTTCTCCACCTGTAGAGAAAGATAGTTGGATACCTCACCAAGATCCTTCATGTCAAAGTGCTCCTTCAGCTGAGCGAGGGTGCTTTGGTACAAAGCCTGACTCTTCCAAAACAGAAGAAGATCGTCAACAAAGCATAAACAATACAGTTTGTTTTGCCCCTCCTCTTTGACAAACACACATGGATCAGCTTTGCCTTGGTGAAAACCTAGAGAAAGCAATTACAGGTAGGTAGCCGTGTTGGTCTGCCATAGTCAAAATAAAAAATTCCTTCCAGTAGCACCTTAAAGACCAACTAAGTTAGTTCTTGGTATGAGCTTTCGTGTGCATGCACACTTCTTCAGATAGAGAAAGCAATGTCTCTGTTAGTTTGGTGTTCCAACACCTGGCACTCTGTTTGAGACCATCTAGGGATATCTGTAGCTTACAGGCCATTCCCTTCTGTACCTTCACTCCATCAGGTGGAAGCATGTACAGCTCCTCCCCCAGAACCCCGTACAAAAACGCTGTGTTTATGTCATGATGTGAAACGTGAAGCTTTTCTTCTGCAGCAATCTTGAGCATAAGCGTGTTT